>NW_020191792.1:0-107872 GCF_002263795.3 Bos taurus | reverse complement strand
TGATCAGCCACGTGATGACCAGTTCATGATCAATTACTGATCAGTGCATGATCAGTCACGTGACCACTACATGGTAGCTATGTGATCATTGCATGAGCAGCCACGTGAGCAGTGCATGATAGCCACGTGATCAGTGCATGATCAGCCACGTGATCAGTGCATAATCAGCCACGTGATCAGTGCATGGTCAGTCACGTGATCAGTGCATGATCATCCACGTGATCAGTGCATGTGGAGTCATGTAGTCAATCCATGATAGTGCCGTAATCAGTGCACGATCAGTCCGTGATGAGTGTATGATCAGCCAAGTGATCAGTGCAAGATAGCTACGTGATCAGTGCACGATCAGTCACATGATCAGTGCATGATCAGCCACGTCATCAGTGCATGATAGTCACGTGAGCAGTGCAATACAATTACGTGATCAGTGCATGCGCAATCACGTGATCAGTGCATGAGAGCCACGTGATCAGTACATGATCATTCACGTGATAGGTGTGTGATCATCCACGTGAACAGTGCATGCTCAGTCACGTGATCAGGGCCTGCTAAGCTGCGTGATTACTGTCTGCTCATCTGCTTGACAATTGCCAGCTGAGCTGTACGATTCCTGCCTGTCATCTCCTTGACAATTGCCACCTGTGCTGCATAATTCCTGCCTGCTCATCTACTTGATTATTGCCAGCTGAGCAGCATGATTTCTCAGAGCTGAGTTCCATGATTATAGCCTGCTGACTGATTCCTGCCTACTCAGCTCTTTGTTCATTGCCTCCAGAGGCACATGATCAGTGTGTGACACCAATCATGATCAGCACATGATCAGTCACATGATGAATGCATGATAAGCCAGGTGATGCAGTGCATGATCAATTACGTGATCAATGCATGATCAGTCATGTGACCAGTACATGGCAGCTGCGTGATCACTGCATGATCAGCCACGTGACCAGAGCATGATAGCCACGTGATCAGTGCATGATCAGTCACGTGATCAGTGCATGATCAGTCACGTATTCAGTGCATGGTCAGCCACGTGATCAGTGCATGATCAATTACGTGATCAGTGCATGATAACTCACGGGACCAGTACATGGTAGCTACGTGATCATTGCATGATTAGCCACGGGATCAGTGCATGATCGATTACGTGATCAGTGCATGATCAGTTATGTGAGCAGTGTTTGATCAGCCACGTGATCAGTGCATGGTCAGACACGTGAACAGTGTGTGATTAGCCACGTGATCAGTGCATGATATCCATGTGATCAGTGCATGCTCAGTCACGTGATCAGGGCCTGCTGAGCTGCGTGATTACTGTCTGCTCATCTGCTTGACAATGCCAGCTGAGCTGCATGATTCCTGCCTGTCATCTGCTTGACAATTGCCAGCTGTGCTGTGTAATTCCTGCCTGCTCAGCTGCTTGATTATTGCCAGCTGAGCAGCATGATTCCTCACAGCTGAGTTCCATGATTATTGCCTGCTGACTGTTTGATTCATGCCTACTCAGCTCTTTGTTTATTGCCTCCAGAGGCACATGATCAGTGTATGATAGCAAACATGCTCAGCGCATGATCAGTCACATGGTCAGCGCCATTAAGTCACGTGATCACTACATGATAGTCATGTGATCAGGTCCATGCTCAGTCACGCTATCAGTGCATGATCAGCCACGTGATCAGTGCATGATAGCCACGTGAAAATTGCATGATAGCCACGTGATCAGTGCAATGATCAGCCAGGTGATCAGTGAATGATTGCTACGTGATTAGTTCAATGATTAATCACGTGATCTGTGCATGACCAGGCAGGTTGATCAGTGTATGATCAGCCACGTGAACAGTGCATGATAGCCACGTGATCAGTGCATGATCAGTCACCTGATGGGTGTATGATCAGTCACGTGACCGGTACATGGTAGCTACATGATCATTGCATGATCAGCCACGTGAGTAGTGCATGATAGCCACGTGATCAGTGAATGATTAGTGACGTGATCAGGACATGATCAGTCATGTAATCTGTGCATGACCAGGCACGTGATCGGTGTATGACCAGCCATGTGATCAGTGCATTATAGCCACGTGATCAGTGCATGATAAGTCACGTGATCAGTGCATGATCAGTCAAGTGATCAGTGCATGATCAGCCACGTGATCAGTGCATGATCAATTACGTCATCAGTGCATGATCAGTCACGTGACCAGTACATGGTAGCTGCGTGATCAGTGTATGACCAGCCAAGTGATCAGTTCATGATAGCCACGTGATCAGTGCATGATCAGTCACGTGATCAGTGCATGATCAGCCACATGATCAGTGCATGATCAGTCACGTGACCAGTACATGGTAGCTGCGTGATCATTTCATGATCAGCCACGATATCAGTGAATGATAGCCACGTGATCAGTGCATGATCACTCACGGGACCAGTACATGGTAGCTGCGTGATCAGTGTATGACCAGCCAAGTGATCAGTGCATGATAGCCACGTGATCAGTGCATGATCAGTCACGTGATCAGTGCGTGATCAGTCACGTGATCAGTACATGATCAGTCACGTGAACAGTGCATGATCATTTACGTGATCTGTGCATGATCAGTCACGTGACCAGTATATGGTAGCTACGTGAACATTGCATGACCAGCCAGGTGAGAAGTGCATGATAGCCACCTGATGTGTGCATGATCAATTACGTGAGCGGAATATGATCAGCCACGTGATCAGTGCATGAGTGCCACGTGATCAGTGCATGATCCGTCACGTGACAGGTGTGTGATAAGCCACGTGAACAGTGCATGTTCAGCCACGTGATCACTGCATGATATCCACGTGATTAGTGCATGATCAGTTACGTGAACAGTTTATGATCAGCCACGTGAGCAGTGCATGGTCAGACACGTGAACAGTTTATGATCAAACACGTGATCAGTGCATGATAGCCACGTGATCAGTGCATGATGAGTCTCGTGAAGAGTGCATGATCAGTCACGTGATCAGTGTATGATCAGCCACTTGATCAGTGCATGATCAATTACGTGATCAGTGCATGATCAGTCATGTGACCAGTACATGGTAGCTATGTGAACATTGTATGATCAGCCACGTAAGCAGTGCATGATAGCCACGTGATCAGTGCATGATGAGTCTCGTGAAGAGTGCATGATCAGTCACGTGATCAGTGTATGATCAGCCACTTGATCAGTGCATGATCAATTACGTGATCAATGCATGATCAGTCATGTGACCAGTACATGGTAGTTATGTGAACATTGTATGATCAGCCACGTAAGCAGTGCATGATAGACACGAGATCAGTGCATGATCAATCACGTTATCAGTACATGATCAGTCACGTGATCAGTGTATGATCAGTCACTTGATCAGTGCATGATCAATTACGTGATCAATGCATGATCAGTCACGTGACCAGTGCATGTAAGCTACGTGATCATTGCAGGATCAGCCACGTGAGCACTGCATGATAGACACGTGATCAGTGCATGATCATCTACGTGAGCAGTGTATGATCAGCCCACGTGTTCAGTGCATGATCACTCACGTGAACAGTGCATGACAAGTCACCTGATCAGTGCATGATCAATTACGTGATCAGTGCATTATCACTCACGTGACCAGTACATGTAAGCTACGTGATCATTGCAGGATCAGCCACGTGAGCACTGCATGATAGACACGTGATCAGTGCATGATCATCTACGTGAGCAGTGTATGATCAGCCACGTGATCAGTGCAAGATCAGTCTCGTGATCAGTGTATGATCAACCACCTGATCAGTGCACGATAGCCAGGTAATGAGTGCACGATAGCCAGATGATCAGTGCATTATCAGTCAAGTGATCAGTGTATGATCAGCCAAGTAATCAGTGCATGATTGCCAACTCATCAGTGCATGATCAGTCACGTGATCAGTGCATGGTCAGTCACGTGATCAGTGCATGATCAGTCACGTGATCAGTGTATGATCATCCAGGTGATCAGTGCATGTTGAGTCATGTAATCAATGCATGATAGCACCGTGATCAGTGCACGATCAGTCCAGTGATGAGTGTATGATCAGCCAAGTGATCAGTGCAAGATAGCTACGTGATCAGAGCATGATCAGTCACATGATCAGTGCATGATCAGCCACGTCATCAGTGCATGATAGCCACGTGATCAGTGCATACAATTATGTGAACAGTGCATGCGCAATCACGTGATCAGTGCATGAGAGCCACGTGATAAGTGCATGATCAGTCACGTGATAGGTGTGTGATCATCCACGTGAACAGTGCATGCTCAGTCACGTGATCAGGGCCTGCTGAGCTGCGTGATTACTGTCTGCTCATCTGCTTGACAATTGCCAGCTGAGCTGCACGATTCCTGCCTGTCATCTCCTTGACATTTGCCACCTGTGCTGCGTAATTCCTGCCTGCTCATCTACTTGATTATTGCCAGCTGAGCAGCATGATTTCTCAGAGCTGAGTTCCATGATTATTGCCTGCTGACTGATTCCTGCCAACTCAGCTCTTTGTTCATTGCCTCCAGAGGCACATGATCAGTGTATGACACCAAACATGATCAGCACATGATCAGTCACATGATCAATGCATGATAAGCCAGGTGATCAGTGCATGATCAATTACGTGATCAGTGCATGATCAGTCATGCGACTAGTATATCGTAGCTGCGTGATCATTGCATGATCAGCCACGTGAGCAGTGCATGATAGCCACGTGATCAGTGCATGATCAGTCACGTGATCTATGCATGATCAGTCACGTGATCTGTGCATGATCAGTCACGTGATCAGTGCATGATCAGTCACGTGATACGTGTGTGATCAGCCACGTGATCAGTGCATGATAGCCACGTGATCACTTCATGAGTAGTCACGTGATCTGTGCATGACCAGGCACGTGCTCAGTGTATGATCAGCCACGTGATCAGTGCATGATCAGACACGTGAACAGTGTATGTTCAGCCACGTGATCAGTGCATGATACCTATGTGATCAGTTCATGTTTAGTGACGTGATCTGTGCATGACCAGGCACGTGCTCAATGTATGATCAGCCACGTGATCAGTGCATGATCAGTCACGTGATACGTGTGTGATCAGCCACTTGATCAGTGCATGATAGCCACGTGATCACTTCATGAGTAGTCACGTGATCACTTCATGATCAGCCACGTGATCAGTGCATGATCAGCCACGTGATCAGTGCATGATCAGTCACGTGATCAGTGCATGATAGCCACGTGATCAGTGCATGATCAGTCACGTGATCTGTGCATGATCAGTCACGTGATCAGTGCATGATCAATTACCTGATCAGTGCATGATCAGTCACGTGACCAGTGCACGGTAGCTACGTGATCATTGCATGATCAGCCACGTGATCAGTGCATGTGGACTCATGTAGTCAATGCATGATAGCGCCGTGATCAGTGCACGATCAGTCCCATGATGAGTGTATGATCAGCCAAGTGATCAGTGCAAGATAGCTACGTGATCAGTGCATGATCAGTCACATGATCAGTGCATGATCAGTCACGTGATAGGTGTGTGATCAGCCATGTAACAGTGCATGCTCAGTCACGTGATCAGGGCCAGCTGAGCTGCGTGATTACTGTCTGCTCATCTGCTTCACAATTGCCAGCTGAGCTGTACGATTCCTGCCTGTCATCTCCTTGACAATTGCCACCTGTGCTGCATAATTCCTGCCTGCTCATCTACTTGATTATTGCCAGCTGAGCAGCATGATTTCTCAGAGCTGAGTTCCATGATTATAGCCTGCTGACTGATTCCTGCCTACTCAGCTCTATGTTCATTGCCTCCAGAGGCACATGATCAGTGTGTGACACCAAACATGATCAGCACATGATCAGTCACATAATCAATGCATGATAAGCCAGGTGATCAGTGCATGATCAATTACGTGATTAGTGCATGATCAGTCATGTGACCAGTACATGGTAGCTACGTGATCATTGCATGATCAGCCACGTGATCAGTGCATGATCAGTCACGTGATACGTGTGTGATCAGCCACGTGATCCGTGCATGATATCCACGTGATCCGTGCATGATAGCCACGTGATCAGTGCATGATCAGTCACGTGATCTGTGCATGAACAGTCACGTGATCAGTGCATGATCAATTACCTGATCAGTGCATGATCAGTCACGTGACCAGTGCATGGTAGCTACGTGATCATTGCATGATCAGCCACGTGATCAGTGCATGATAGCCACGTGATCAGTGCATGATAGCCACATTATCAGTGCATGATCAGTCACGTGATATGTGTGTGATCAGCCACGTGATCAGTGCATGATATCCACGTGATCAGTTCAGGATAGCCACGTGATGACTTCATGATTATTCACGTGATCAGTGCATGTTCAGTCACGTGATACATGTGTGATCAGCCACGTGATCAGTGCATGATGAACCACGTGATCAGTGCAGGATCAATTACGTGATCAGTGCATGATCAGTCACGTGACAAGTACATGGTTGCTACCTGATCCTTGCATGATCAGCCACCTGAGCAGAGCATGATAGCCACGTGATCACTGCATGATAGCCACGTGATCAGTGCATGATCTGTCACGTGATACGTGTGTGATCAGACACGTGATCAGTGCATGTTATCCACGTGATCAGTGCAGGATAGCCACGTGATCACTTCATGAATATTTACGTGATCTGTACATGATCAGTCACGTGATACGTGTGTGATCAGCCACCGGATCAGTGCATGATGAGCCACGTGATCAGTGCAGGACCAATTACGTGATCAGTGCATGATCAGTCACGTGACAAGTACATGGTTGTTAACTGATCCTTGCATGATCAGCCACGTGAGCAGAGCATGATAGCCACATGATCAGTGCATGATCAGTCACGTGTAAAGTACATGATCAGTCACTTGAACAGGGAATGATCATTTACGTGATCTGTGCATGATCAGTCACGTGACCAGTATATGGTAGCTACGTGATCATTCCATGACGAGCCACGTGAGCAGTGCCTGATAGCCACGTGATGTGTGCATGATCAGTTACGTGAGCAGAGTATGATCAGCCACGTGATCAGTGCCTGAGTGCCACCTGATCAGTGCATGATATGTCACGTGACAGGTGTGTGGTCAGCCACGTGAACAGTGCATGTTCAGCCACGTGATCAGTGCATGATTGCCACGTGATCAGTGCATGATCAGTTACCTGAGCAGTGTATGATCAGCCACGTGATCAGTGCATGGTCAGACACGTGAACAGTGTATGATCAGCCACGTGATCAGTGCATGATATCCAAGTGATCAGTGCATGATCAATCACGTGATCAGTGTATGATCAGCCATGTGAACAGTGCATGCTCAGTCACGTGATCAGGGCCTGCTGAGCTGCGTGATTACTGTCTTCCATCTGCTTGACAATTGCCAGCTGAGCTGCATGATTCCTGCCTGTCATCTGCTTGACAATTGGCAGCTGTGCTGGGTAATTCCTGCCTGCTCAGCTGCTTGATTATGGCCAGCTGAGCAGCATGATTCCTCAGAGCTGAGTTCCATGATTATTGCCTGCTGACTGTTTGATTCGTGCCTACTCAGCTCTTTGTTTATTGCCTCCAGAGGCACATGATCAGTGTATGATAGAAAACATGATCAGCGCATGATCAGTCACATGATCAGCGCCATTAAGTAACGTGATCACTACATGATAGTCATGTGATCAGTCCATGCTCAGTCACGGTATCAGTGCATGATCAGCCACGTGATCAGTGCATGATCTGTCACATGATTAGTGTATGATCATCCACATGATCAGTGCATGGGCAGTCATGTGATCAGTGCATGATTAGACGTGATCAGTGCATTTTCAGTCTCGTGGTCAGTGCATGAAAGCCACGTGATCAGTGCATGATCAGTCACCTGATGGGTGTATGATCATTCACGTGACCGGTACATGGTAGCTATATGATCAGTGTATGACCAGCCATGTGATAAGTGCATGATAGCCACGTGATCAGTGCATGATCAGCCACGTGATAAGTGCATGATCAGTCACATGATCAGTGCATGATCAGCCACATGTTCAGTGCATAATCAATTACGTCATCAGTGCATGATCAGTCACCTGAAGAGTACATGGTAGCTGCGTGATCAGTGTATGACCAGCCAAGTGATCAGTGCATGATAGCCACGTGATCAGTGCATGATCAGTCACGTGATCAGTGCATGATCAGTCACGTGATCAGTGCATGATCAGCCACATGATCAGTGCATGATCAATTACGTCATCAGTGCATGATCAGTCACGTGACGAGTACATGGTAGCTGCGTGATCATTGCATGATCAGCCATGTTAACAGTGCATGATAGCCACGTGATCAGTGCATGATCAGTCACGTGATCAGTGCATGATTATTCACGTGTTCAGTGCATCATCAGCCACGTGATCAGTGCATGATCAATTACGTGATCAGTGCATGATCAGTCACGTGATCAGTACATGATAGCTACGTGATCATTTCATGATCAGCCACGTGATCAGTGCATGATAGCCACGTGATCAGTGCATGATCAATCATGTGATACATGTGTGATGAGCCACGTGATCAGTTCATGATATCCACGTGATCAGTGAATGATAGCCACGTGATTAGTGCATGAGAGCCACGTGATTAGTGCATGATCATTCACGTGATACGTGTGTGATCATCCACGTGATCAGTGAATGATGAGTCAGGTGATCAGTGCAGGATTAATTACGTGATCAGTGCATGATCAGTTACGTGACCAGTACATGGTTGCTACGTGATCATTGCATGATCAGCCACGTGAGCAGTGCATGATAGCCACGTGAACAGTGCATGCTCAGTCACGTGATCAGGGCCTGCTGAGCTGCGTGATTACTGTCTTCCATCTGCTTGACATTTGCCAGCTGAGCTGCACGATTCCTGCCTGTCATCTGCTTGACAATTGCCAGCTGTGCTGCGTAATTCCTGCCTGCTCAGCTGATTGATTATGGCCAGCTGAGCAGCATGATTCCTCACAGCTGAGTTCCATGATTATGGCCTGCTGACTGTTTGATTCGTGCCTACTCAGCTCTTTGTTTATTGCCTCCAGAGGCTCATGATCAGTGTATGATAGCAAACATGATCAGCGCATGATCAGTCACATGATCAGCACCATTAAGTCACGTGATCACTACATGATAGTCATGTGATCAGTCCATGCTCAGTCACGGTATCAGTGCATGATGAGCCACGTGATCAGTGCATGATCTGTCACAAGATTAGTGTATGATCATCCACATGATCAGTGCATGGGCAGTCATGTGATCAGTGCATGATTAGACGTGATCAGTGCATTTTCAGTCTCGTGGTCAGTGCATGATAGCCACGTGATCAGTGCATGATCAGTCACCTGATGGGTGTATGATCATTCACGTGACTGGTACATGGTAGCTATATGATCAGTGTATGACCAGCCATGTGATAAGTGCATGATAGCCACGTGATCAGTGCATGATCAGCCACGTGATCAGTGCATGATCAATGATCAGTCACGTGACCAGTACATGGTAGCTGCGTGAAGAGTGTATGACCAGCCAAGTGATCAGTGCATGATAGCTACGTGATCAGTGCATGATCAATTACATCATCAGTGCATGATCTGTCACGTGACCAGTACATGGTAGCTGCATGATCATTGCATGATCAGCCAAGTTAGCAGTGCATGATAGCCATGTGATGAGTGCAAGATCAATTACGTGATCAGTGCATGATCACTCACGTGACCAGTACATGGTAGCTACGTGATCATTGCATGATCAGCCACGTGATCAGTGCATGATAGCCACGTGATCAGTGCATGATGAGTCATGTGATATGTGTGTGATCAGCCACGTGATCAGTGCATGATATCCATGTGATCAGTGAATGATAGCCACGTGATTAGTGCATGATAGCCACGTGATCAGTGCATGATCAGTCACGTGATACGTGTGTGATCAGCCACGTGATCAGTGCATGATGAGTCAGGTGATCAGTGCAGGATTAATTATGTGATCAGTGCATGATCAGTCACGTGACAGGTGTGTGGTAAGCCACGTGAACATTGCATGTTCAGCCACGTGATCATTGCATGAATCCACGTGATCAGTGCATGATCAGTTACGTGAACAGTGTATGATCAGACACGTGAGCAGTGCATGGTGAGACACGTGAACAGTGTATGATCAAACACGTGATCAGGGCATGATATCGACGTGATTAGTGCATGATGAGTCTCGTGAACAGTGCATATTCAGTCACATGATCAGTGCATGATCAGCCACGTGATCAGTGCATGATCAGTCACGTGACTAGCATATGGTAGCTTCGTGATCATTGCATGATCAGCCATGTGATCTGTGCATGATAGCCACGTGATCACTGCATGATAGCCACGTGATCAGTGCATGATCAGTCACGTGATCAGTGCATGATCAGCCACGTGATCAGTGCATGACGAGGCACGTGATCAGTATGACCAGCCAAGTGATCAGTGCATGATAGCCACGTGATCAGTGAATGATCAGTCACGTGATCAGTGCATGATCAGTCTCGTGATCAGTGCATGATCAGTCACGTGACCAGTACATGGTAGCTACGTGATCACTGCATGATCAGCCACGTGAGCAGTGCATGAGAGCCACGTGATCAGTTCATGATCAGCCACGTGATCAGTGCATGATCAGTTACGTGAGCAGTGTATGATCAGCCACGTGATCAGTGCATGATGAGTCAGGTGATCAGTGCAGGATTAATTACGTGATCAGTGCATGATCAGTCTCGTGACAGGTGTCTGGTAAGCCACGTGAACAGTGCATGCTCAGTCACGTGATCAGGGCCTGCTGAGCTGCGTGATTACTGTCTTCCATCTGCTTGACAATTGCCAGCTGAGCTGCACCATTCCTGCCTGTCATCTCCTTGACAATTGCCACCTGTGCTGCGTAATTCGTGCCTGCTCATCTACTTGATTAATGCCAGCTGAGCAGCATGATTTCTCAGAGCTGAGTTCCATGATTATAGCCTGCTGACTGATTCCTGCCTACTCAGCTCTATGTTCATTGCCTCCAGAGGCACATGATCAGTGTGTGACACCAAACATGATTAGCACATGATCAGTCATATAATCAATGCATGAAAAGCCAGGTGATCAGTGCATGATCAATTACGTGATCAGTGCATGATCAGTCATGTGACCAGTACATGGTAGCTGCGTGATCATTGCATGATCAGCCACGTGAGCAGTGCATGATAGCCACGTGATCAGTGCATGATCAGTCACGTGATATGTGCATGGTCACGTGATCTGTGCATGATCAGTCACGTGACCAGTGCATGGTAGCTACGTGATCATTGCATGATCAGCCACGTGATCAGTGCATGATATCCACGTGATCAGTGCATGATAGCCACGTGATCAGTGCATGATCAGTCACGAGATACGTGTGTGATCAGCCACGTGATCAGTGCATGTTATCCATGTGATCAGTGCAGGATAGCCACGTGATGTCTTCCTGATTATTTACGTGATCTGTACATGATCAGTCACGTGATACGTGTGTGATCAGCCACCGGATCAGTGCGTGATGAGCCATGTGATCATTGAAGGATCAATTACGTGATCAGTGCATGATCAGTCACATGACAAGTACATGGTTGCTACGTGATCATTGCGTGATCAGCCACGTGATCAGTGCATGATAGCCACGTGATCAGTGCATGATAGCCACATGATCAGTGCATGAGAGCCAGGTGATCAGTGCATGATCAGTCACGTGATCTGTGCATGATCAGTCACGTGATCAGTGCATGATCAATTACCTGATCAGTGCATGATCAGTCACGTGACCAGTGCACGGTAGCTACGTGATCATTGCATGATCAGCCACGTGATCAGTGCATGATAGCCACGTGATCAGTGCATGATAGCCACGTGATCAGTGCATGATCAGTCACGTGATACGTGTGTGATCAGCCACGTGATCAGTGCATGTTATCCACGTGATCAGTGCAGGAGAGCCACGTGATCACTTCATGATTATTTACGTGATCTGTACATGATCAGTCACGTGATACGTGTGTGATCATCCACCGGATCAGTGCGTGATGAGCCATGTGATCAGTGTAGGATCAATTACGTGATCAGTGCTTGATCAGTCACGTGACCAGTACATGGTAGCTGCGTGATCATCGCATGATCAGCCACATGAGCAGTGCATGATAGCTACGTGATCAGTGCATAATCAGACACGAGATCAGTGCATGATCAGTCACGTGATCAGTGCATGATCAGCCACATGATCAGTGCATGATCAATGACGTCATCAGTGCATGATCAGTCACGTGACCAGTACATGGTAGCTGCGTGATCATTGCATGATCAGCCAAGTTAGCAGTGCATGATAGCCACGTGATCAGTGCATGATCAGTCACGTGATCAGTGCATGATTATTCACGTGTTCAGTGCATCATCAGCCACGTGATCAGTGCATGATCAATTACGTGATCAGTGCATGATCAGTCACGTGACCAGTACATGGCAGCTACGTGATCATTGCATGATCAGCCACGTGATCAGTGCATGATCAGCCACGTGATCAGTGCATGATCAGTCATGTGATACGTGTGTGATCAGCCACGTGATCAGTTCATGATATCCACGTGATCAGTGAATGATAGCCACGTGATTAGTGCATGAGAGCCACGTGATCAGTGCATGATCATTCACGTGATATGTGTGTGATCAGCCACGTGATCAGTGCATGATGAGTCAGGTGATCAGTGCAGTATTAATTACGTGATCAGTGCATGATCAGTCACGTGACCAGTACATGGTTGCTACGTGATCATTGCATGATCAGCCACGTGAGCAGTGCATGATAGCCACGTGAAGAGTGCATGCTCAGTCACGTGATCAGGGCCTGCTGAGCTGCGTGATTACTGTCTTCCATCTGCTTGACAATTGCCAGCTGTGCTGCGTAATTCCTGCCTGCTCAGCTGCTTGATTATTGCCAGCTGAGCAGCATGTTTCCTCACAGCTGAGTTCCATGATTATGGCCTGCTGACTGTTTGATTCGTGCCTACTCAGCTCTTTGTTTATTGCCTCCAGAGGCACATGATCAGTGTATGATAGCAAACATGATCAGCGCATGATCAGTCACTTGATCAGCGCCATTAAGTGAAGTGATCACTATATGATAGTCATGTGATCAGTCCATGCTCAGTCACGGTATCAGTGCATGATCAGCCACGTGATCAGTGCATGATCTGTCACATGATTAGTGTATGATCATCCACATGATCAGTGCATGGGCAGTCATGTGATCAGTGCATGATTAGACGTGATCAGTGCATTTTCAGTCTCGTGGTCAGTGCATGATAGCCACGTGATCAGTGCATGATCAGTCACCTGATGGGTGTATGATCATTCAGGTGACCGGTACATGGTACCTATATGATCAGTGTATGACCAGCCATGTGATAAGTGCATGATAGCCACGTGATCAGTGCATGATCATCCACGTAATCAGTGCATGATCAGTCACGTGGTCAGTGCATGATCAGCCACATGATCAGTGCATGATCAATGATCAGTCACGTGACCAGTACATGGTAGCTGTGTGAAGAGTGTATGACCAGCCAAGTTAGCAGTGCATGATAGCCACGTGATGAGTGCATGATCAGTCACGTGATCAGTGCATGATTATTCACGTGTTCAGTGCATGATCCTCCACGTGATCAGTGCATGGGCACTCATGTGATCAGTGCATGATATAGACGTGGTCAGTGCATGATCAGTCTCGTGATCAGTGCATGATAGCCACGTGATCAGTGCATGATAAGTCACCTGATGGGTGTATGATCATTCACGTGACCTGTACATGGTAGCTACATGATCATTGCATGATCAGCCACGTGAGTAGTGCATGATAGCCACGTGATCAGTGCATGATCTGTCACATGATCAGTGTATGATCATCCGGGTGATCAGTGCATGGACAGTCATGTGATCAGTGCATGATATAGACGTTATCAGTGCATGATCAGTCTCGTGATCAGTGTATGATCAACCACGTGATCAGTGCATGATAGCCAGGTAATGAGTGCATGATAGCCAGATGATCAGTGCATTATCAGTCACGTGATCAGTGTATGATCAGCCAAGTAATCAGTGCATGATAGCCAACTGATCAGTGGATGATCAGTCACGTGATCAGTGCATGGTCAGTCACGTGATCATTGCATGATCAGCCACGTGAATAGTGCAAGTTCAATTACGTGATCAGTGCATGATCAGTCACGTGATCAGTACATGATCAGTCACGTGAACAGTGCATGATCAGTCATGTGATCAGTGTATGACCAGCCAAGTGATCAGTGCATGATAGCCAACTGATCAGTGGATGATCAATTACGTGATCAGTGCATGATCAGCCACGTGATCAGTGCATGATCAGTCACGTGATCAGTGTATGATCAGGCACGTGATCAGTGCATGATCAGCCAAATGATCAGTGCATGATCAATTACGTGATCAGTGCATGATCAGCCACGTGATCAGTGCATGATCAGTCACGTGATCAGTGCATGGTCAGTCAGGTGATCAGTGCATGATCATCCACGTGATCAGTGCATGTGGAGTCATGTAGACAATGCATGATAGCGCCGTGATGAGTGCACGATCAGTCCCGTGATGAGTGTATGATCAGCCAAGTGATCAGTGCAAGATAGCTACGTGATCAGTGCATGATCAGCCACGTCATCAGTGCATGATAGCCACGTGAGCAGTGCATACAATTACGTGATCAGTGCATGCGCAATCACGTGATCAGTGCATGAGAGCCACGTGATCAGTGCATGATTATTCACGTGATAGGTGTGTGATCAGCCACGTGAACAGTGCATGCTCAGTCACGTGATAAGGGCCTGCTGAGCTGCGTGATTACTGTCTGCTCATCTGCTTGACAATTGCCAGCTGAGCTGTACGATTCCTGCCTGTCATCTCCTTGACAATTGCCACCTGTGCTGCATAATTCCTGCCTGCTCATCTACTTGATTATTGCCAGCTGAGCAGCATGATTTCTCAAAGCTGAGTTCCATGATTATAGCCTGCTGACTGATTCCTGCCTACTCAGCTCTTTCTTCATTGCCTGCAGATGCACATGATCAATGTGTGACACCAAACATGATCAGCACATGATCAGTCACATGATCAATGCATGATAAGCCAGGTGATCAGTGTATGATCAATTACGTGATCAGTGCATGATCAGTCATGTGACCAGTACATGGTAGCTGCGTGATCATTGCATGATCAGCCACGTGAGCAGTGCATGATAGCCACGTGAGCAGTGCATGATCAGTCACGTGATCTGTGCATGATCAGTCACGTGATCTGTGCATGATCAGTCACGTGATCAGTGCATGTTCAATTACCTGATCAGTGCATGATCAGTCACGTGTCCAGTGCATGGTAGCTACGTGATCATTGCATGATCAGCCACGTGATCAGTGCATGATAGCCACGTGATCAGTGCATGATAGCCACGTGATCAGTGCATGATCAGTCACGTGATACGTGTGTGATCAGACACGTGATCAGTGCATGTTATCCACGTGATCAGTGCAGGATAGCCACGTGATCACTTCATGAATATTTACGTGATCTGTACATGATCAGTCACGTGACAAGTACATGGTTGTTAACTGATCCTTGCATGATCAGCCACGTGAGCAGAGCATGATAGCCACATGATCAGTGCATGATCAGTCACGTGAAAAGTACATGATCAGTCACTTGAACAGTGCATGATCATTTACGTGATCTGTGCATGATCAGTCACGTGACCAGTATATGGTAGCTACGTGATCATTCCATGACGAGCCACGTGAGCAGTGCATGATAGCCACGTGATGTGTGCATGATCAGTTACGTGAGCAGAGTATGATCAGCCACGTGATCAGTGCATGAGTGCCACCCGATCAGTGCATGATATGTCACGTGACAGGTGTGTGATCAGCCACATGAACAGTGAATGTTCAGCCACGTGATCAGTGCATGATAGCCACGTGATCAGTGCATGATCAGTTACCTGAGCAGTGTATGATCAGCCACGTGATCAGTGCATGATATCCAAGTGATCAGTGCATGATCAATCACGTGATCAATGTATGATCAGCCACGTGAACAGTGCATGCTCAGTCACGTGATCAGGGCCTGCTGAACTTCGTGATTACTGTCTTCCATCTGCTTGACAATTGCCAGCTGAGCTGCACGATTCCTGCCTGTCATCTGCTTGACAATTGCCAGCTGTGCTGGGTAATTCCTGCCTGCTCAGCTGCTTGATTATTGCCAGTTGAGCAGCATGATTCCTCGCAGCTGAGTTCCATGATTATTGCCTGCTGACTGTTTGATTCGTGCCTACTCAGCACTTTGTTTATTGCCTCCAGAGGCACATGATCAGTGTATGATAGCAAACATGATCAGTGCATGATCAGTCACATGATCAGCGCCATTAAGTCACGTGATCACTACATGATAGTCATGTGATCAGTCCATGCTCAGTCACGGTATCAGTGCATGATCAGCCACGTGATCAGTGCATGATCTGTCACATGATTAGTGTATGATCATCCACATGATCAGTGCATGGGCAGTCATGTGATCAGTGCATGATTAGACGTGATCAGTGCATTTTCAGTCTCGTGGTCAGTGCATGATAGCCACGTGATCAGTGCATGATCAGTCACCTGATGGGTGTAAGATCATTCACGTAACCGGTACATGGTAGCTATATGATCAGTGTATGACCAGCCATGTGATAAGTGCATGATAGCCACGTGATCAGTGCATGATCAGCCATGTGATAAGTGCATGATCAGTCACGTGATCAGTGCATGATCAGTCACGTGATCAGTGCATGATCAGTCACGTGATCACTGTATGATCATCCAGGTGATCAGTGCATGTTGAGTTATGTAATCAATGCATGACAGCACCGTGATCAGTGCACGATCAGTCCAGTGATGAGTGTATGATCAGCCAAGTGATCAGTGCATGATTGCCAACTCATCAGTGCATGATCAGTCACGTGATCAGTGCATGGTCAGTCACGTGATCAGTGCATGATCAGTCACGTGATCACTGTATGATCATCCAGGTGATCAGTGCATGTTGAGTCATGTAATCAATGCATGATAGCACCGTGATCAGTGCACGATCAGTCCAGTGATGAGTGTATGATCAGCCAAGTGATCAGTGCAAGATAGCTACGTGATCAGTGCATGATCAGTCACATGATCAGTGCATGATCAGCCACGTCATCAGTGCATGATAGCCACGTGATCAGTGCATACAATTATGTGATCAGTGCATGCGCAATCACGTGATCAGTGCATGAGAGCCACGTGATAAGTGCATGATCAGTCACGTGATAGGTGTGTGATCATCCACGTGAACAGTGCATGCTCAGTCACGTGATCAGGGCCTGCTGAGCTGCGTGATTACTGTCTGCTCATCTGCTTGACAATTGCCAGCTGAGCTGCACGATTCCTGCCTGTCATCTCCTTGACATTTGCCACCTGTGCTGCGTAATTCCTGCCTGCTCATCTACTTGATTATTGCCAGCTGAACAGCATGATTTCTCAGAGCTGAGTTCCATGATTATTGCCTGCTGACTGATTCCTGCCTACTCAGCTCTTTGTTCATTGCCTCCAGAGGCACATGATCAGTGTATGACACCAAACATGATCAGCACATGATCAGTCACATAATCAATGCATGATAAGCCAGGTGATCAGTGCATGATCAATTACGTGATCAGTGCATGATCAGTCATGCGACTAGTACATCGTAGCTGCGTGATCATTGCATGATCAGCCACGTGAGCAGTGCATGATAGCCACGTGATCAGTGCATGATCAGTCACGTGATCTGTGCATGATCAGTCACGTGATCTGTGCATGATCAGTCACGTGATCAGTGCATGATCAGTCACGTGATACGTGTGTGATCAGCCACGTGATCAGTGCATGATAGCCACGTGATCACTTCATGAGTAGTCACGTGATCTGTGCATGACCAGGCACGTGCTCAGTGTATGATCAGCCACGTGATCAGTGCATGATCAGACACGTGAACAGTGTATGATCAGCCACGTGATCAGTGCATGATACCTATGTGATCAGTTCATGTTTAGTCCCGTGATCTGTGCATGACCAGGCACGTGCTCAATGTATGATCAGCCACGTGATCAGTGCATGATCAGTCACGTGATACGTGTGTGATCAGCCACTTGATCAGTGCATGATAGCCACGTGATCACTTCATGAGTAGAAACGTGATCACTTCATGATCAGCCACGTGATCAGTGCATGATCAGCCACGTGATCAGTGCATGATCAGTCACGTGATCAGTGCATTATCAGACACGTGATCAGTGCATGATCAGTCATGTGACCAGTACATTGTAGCTGCGTGATCATTGCATGATCAGCCAAGTGAACAGTGCATGATAGCCACGTGATCAGTGCATGATCAGCCACGTGATCAGTGCATGATAAGTCACGTGATCATTTCATGATCTGCCACGTGATCAGTGCCTGATAGCCACGTGATCAGTGCATGATCAATCACGTGATCAGTGCATGATCACTCACATGACCAGTACATGGTAGCTACGTGATCATTGCATGATCAGCCACGTGATCAGTGCATGACAGCCACGTGATCAGTGCATGATCAGTCACGTGATCAGTGCATGATCAGCCACATGATCAGTGCATGATCAATTACGTCATCATTGCATGATCAGTCACGTGACCAGTACATGGTAGCTGCGTGATCATTGCATGATCAGCCAAGTTAGCAGTACATGATAGCCACGTGATGAGTGCATGATCAGTCACGTGATCAGTGCATGATTATTCACGTGTTCAGTGCATGATCAGCCACGTGATCAGTGCAAGATCAATTACGTGATCAGTGCATGATCACTCACGTGACCAGTACATGGTAGCTACGTGATCATTGCATGATCAGCCACGTGATCAGTGCATGACAGCCACGTGATCAGTGCATGATCAGTCATGTGATACGTGTGTGATCAGCCACGTGATCAGTGCATGATATCCACGTGATCAGTGAATGATAGCCACGTGATTAGTGCATGATAGCCACGTGATCAGTGCATGATCAGTCACGTGATACGTGTGTGATCAGCCACGTGATCAGTGCATGATGAGTCAGGTGATCAGTGCAGGATTAATTATGTGATCAGTGCATGATCAGTCACGTGACAGGTGTGTGGTAAGCCACGTGAACACTGCACGTTCAGCCACGTGATCAGTGCATGAATCCACGTGATCAGTGCATGATGAGTTACGTGAACAGTGTATGATCAGCCACGTGAGCAGTGCATGGTCAGACACGTGAACAGTGTATGATCAAACACGTGATCAGTGCATGATATCCACGTGATCAGTGCATGATGAGTCTCGTGAACAGTGCATATTCAGTCACATGATCAGTGCATGATCAGTCACGTGACTAGTATATGGTAGCTACGTGATCATTGCATGATCAGCCATGTGATCTGTGCATGATAGCCACGTGATCACGGCATGATAGCCACGTGATCAGTGCATGATCAGTCACGTGATCAGTGCATGATCAGCCACGTGATCAGTACATGACGAGGCACGTGATCAGTATGACCAGCCAAGTGATCAGTGCATGATCAGTCACGTGATCAGTGCATGATCAGTCACGTGATCAGTGCATGATCAGTCACGTGACCAGTACATGGTAGCTACGTGATCATTGCATGATCAGCCACGTGAGCAGTGCATGAGAGCCACGTGATCAGTTCGTGATCAGTGCATGATCAGTTACGTGAGCAGTGTATGATCAGCCACGTGATCAGTCCATGGGCAGTCATGTGATCAGTGCATGATTAGACGTGATCAGTGCATTTTCAGTCTCGTGGTCAGTGCATGATAGCCACGTGATCAGTGCATGATCAGTCACCTGATGGGTGTATGATCATTCACGTGACCGGTACATGGTAGCTATATGATCAGTGTATGACCAGCCATGTGATAAGTGCATGATAGCCACGTGATCAGTGCATGATCAGCCACGTGATCAGTGCATGATCAGTCACGTGATCAGTGCATGATCAGCCACATGATCAGTGCATGATCAATTACGTCATCAGTGCATGATCAGTCACCTGACCAATACATGGTAGCTGCGTGATCAGTGTATGACCAGCCAAGTGATCAGTGCATGATAGCCACGTGATCAGTGCATCATCAGTCACGTCATCAGTGCATGATCAGCCACATGATAAGTGCATGATCAATTATGTCATCAGTGCATGATCAGTCACGTGACCAGTACATGGTTGCTACGTGATCATTGCATGACCAGCCACGTGAGCAGTTCATGATAGCCACGTGATCAGTGCATGATCAGTCACGTGATCAGTACATGATCAGTCAACTGAACAGTGCATGGTCATTTACGTGATCTGAGCATGATCAGTCACGTGACCAGTATATGGTAGCTACGTGAACATTGCATGACCAGCAGGGTGAGAAGTGCATGATAGGCATGTGATGTGTGCATGATAAGTTACGTGAGCAGAGTATAATCAGCCACGTGATCAGTGCATGAGTGCCACGTGATCAGTGCATGATCAGTCACGTGACAGGTGTGTGGTAAGCCACGTGAACAGTGCATGTTCAGCCACGTGATCAGTGCATGAATCCACGTAATCAGTGCATGATCAGTTACATGAACAGTGTATGATCAGCCACGTGAACAGTGCATCGTCAGACACGTGAACAGTGTATGATTAAACACGTGATCAGTGCATGATATCCACGTGATCAGTGCATGATGAGTCTCGTGAACATTGCATGATCAGTCACGTGATCAGTGCATGATCAGCCACGTGATCAGTGCATGATCAGTCACTTGTCCAGTATATCGTAGCCACGTGATCATTGCATGATCATCCATGTGATCTGTGCATGATAGACACGTGTACAGTGCATGATCAGTCACGTGATCAGTGCATGATCAGTCACGTGATCAGTGTATGATCAGCCACGTGATCAGTGCATGATCAGCCACATGACCAGTTCATGATCAATTATGTGATCAGTGCATGATCAGTCACGTGACCACTACATGGTAGCTATGTGATCATTGCATGAGCAGCCACGTGAGCAGTGCATGATAGCCACGTGATCAGTGCATGATCAGCCACGTGATCAGTGCATAATCAGCCACGTGATCAGTGCATGGTCAGTCACGTGATCAGTGCATGATCATCCACGTGATCAGTGCATGTGGAGTCATGTAGTCAATCCATGATAGTGCCGTAATCAGTGCACGATCAGTCCCGTGATGAGTGTATGATCAGCCAAGTGATCAGTGCAAGATAGCTACGTGATCAGTGCACGATCAGTCACATGATCAGTGCATGATCAGCCACGTCATCAGTGCATGATAGTCACGTGAGCAGTGCATACAATTACGTGATCAGTGCATGCGCAATCACGTGATCAGTGCATGAGAGCCACGTGATCAGTACATGATCATTCACGTGATAGGTGTGTGATCATCCACGTGAACAGTGCATGCTCAGTCACGTGATCAGGGCCTGCTAAGCTGCGTGATTACTGTCTGCTCATCTGCTTGACAATTGCCAGCTGAGCTGTACGATTCCTGCCTGTCATCTCCTTGACAATTGCCACCTGTGCTGCATAATTCCTGCCTGCTCATCTACTTGATTATTGCCAGCTGAGCAGCATGATTTCTCAGAGCTGAGTTCCATGATTATAGCCTGCTGACTGATTCCTGCCTACTCAGCTCTTTGTTCATTGCCTCCAGATGCACATGATCAGTGTGTGACACCAATCATGATCAGCACATGATCAGTCACATGATGAATGCATGATAAGCCAGGTGATCAGTGCATGATCAATTACGTGATCAATGCATGATCAGTCATGTGACCAGTACATGGCAGCTGCGTGATCACTGCATGATCAGCCACGTGACCAGAGCATGATAGCCACGTGATCAGTGCATGATCAGTCACGTGATCAGTGCATGATCAGTCACGTATTCAGTGCATGGTCAGCCACGTGATCAGTGCATGATCAATTACGTGATCAGTGCATGATAACTCACGGGACCAGTACATGGTAGCTACGTGATCATTGCATGATTAGCCACGGGATCAGTGCATGATCGATTACGTGATCAGTGCATGATCAGTTATGTGAGCAGTGTTTGATCAGCCACGTGATCAGTGCATGGTCAGACACGTGAACAGTGTGTGATTAGCCACGTGATCAGTGCATGATATCCATGTGATCAGTGCATGCTCAGTCACGTGATCAGGGCCTGCTGAGCTGCGTGATTACTGTCTGCTCATCTGCTTGACAATGCCAGCTGAGCTGCATGATTCCTGCCTGTCATCTGCTTGACAATTGCCAGCTGTGCTGTGTAATTCCTGCCTGCTCAGCTGCTTGATTATTGCCAGCTGAGCAGCATGATTCCTCACAGCTGAGTTCCATGATTATTGCCTGCTGACTGTTTGATTCATGCCTACTCAGCTCTTTGTTTATTGCCTCCAGAGGCACATGATCAGTGTATGATAGCAAACATGCTCAGCGCATGATCAGTCACATGGTCAGCGCCATTCAGTCACGTGATCACTACATGATAGTCATGTGATCAGTCCATGCTCAGTCACGCTATCAGTGCATGATCAGCCACGTGATCAGTGCATGATAGCCACGTGAAAATTGCATGATAGCCACGTGATCAGTGCATGATCAGCCAGGTGATCAGTGAATGATTGCTACGTGATTAGTTCATGATTAATCACGTGATCTGTGCATGACCAGGCAGGTGATCAGTGTATGATCAGCCACGTGAACAGTGCATGATAGCCACGTGATCAGTGCATGATCAGTCACCTGATGGGTGTATGATCAGTCACGTGACCGGTACATGGTAGCTACATGATCATTGCATGATCAGCCACGTGAGTAGTGCATGATAGCCACGTGATCAGTGAATGATTAGTGACGTGATCAGGACATGATCAGTCATGTAATCTGTGCATGACCAGGCACGTGATCGGTGTATGACCAGCCATGTGATCAGTGCATTATAGCCACGTGATCAGTGCATGATAAGTCACGTGATCAGTGCATGATCAGTCAAGTGATCAGTGCATGATCAGCCACGTGATCAGTGCATGATCAATTACGTCATCAGTGCATGATCAGTCACGTGACCAGTACATGGTAGCTGCGTGATCAGTGTATGACCAGCCAAGTGATCAGTTCATGATAGCCACGTGATCAGTGCATGATCAGTCACGTGATCAGTGCATGATCAGCCACATGATCAGTGCATGATCAGTCACGTGACCAGTACATGGTAGCTGCGTGATCATTTCATGATCAGCCACGATATCAGTGAATGATAGCCACGTGATCAGTGCATGATCACTCACGGGACCAGTACATGGTAGCTGCGTGATCAGTGTATGACCAGCCAAGTGATCAGTGCATGATAGCCACGTGATCAGTGCATGATCAGTCACGTGATCAGTGCGTGATCAGTCACGTGATCAGTACATGATCAGTCACGTGAACAGTGCATGATCATTTACGTGATCTGTGCATGATCAGTCACGTGACCAGTATATGGTAGCTACGTGAACATTGCATGACCAGCCAGGTGAGAAGTGCATGATAGCCACCTGATGTGTGCATGATCAATTACGTGAGCGGAATATGATCAGCCACGTGATCAGTGCATGAGTGCCACGTGATCAGTGCATGATCCGTCACGTGACAGGTGTGTGATAAGCCACGTGAACAGTGCATGTTCAGCCACGTGATCACTGCATGATATCCACGTGATTAGTGCATGATCAGTTACGTGAACAGTTTATGATCAGCCACGTGAGCAGTGCATGGTCAGACACGTGAACAGTTTATGATCAAACACGTGATCAGTGCATGATAGCCACGTGATCAGTGCATGATGAGTCTCGTGAAGAGTGCATGATCAGTCACGTGATCAGTGTATGATCAGCCACTTGATCAGTGCATGATCAATTACGTGATCAGTGCATGATCAGTCATGTGACCAGTACATGGTAGCTATGTGAACATTGTATGATCAGCCACGTAAGCAGTGCATGATAGCCACGTGATCAGTGCATGATGAGTCTCGTGAAGAGTGCATGATCAGTCACGTGATCAGTGTATGATCAGCCACTTGATCAGTGCATGATCAATTACGTGATCAATGCATGATCAGTCATGTGACCAGTACATGGTAGTTATGTGAACATTGTATGATCAGCCACGTAAGCAGTGCATGATAGACACGAGATCAGTGCATGATCAATCACGTTATCAGTACATGATCAGTCACGTGATCAGTGTATGATCAGTCACTTGATCAGTGCATGATCAATTACGTGATCAATGCATGATCAGTCACGTGACCAGTGCATGTAAGCTACGTGATCATTGCAGGATCAGCCACGTGAGCACTGCATGATAGACACGTGATCAGTGCATGATCATCTACGTGAGCAGTGTATGATCAGCCACGTGTTCAGTGCATGATCACTCACGTGAACAGTGCATGACAAGTCACCTGATCAGTGCATGATCAATTACGTGATCAGTGCATTATCACTCACGTGACCAGTACATGTAAGCTACGTGATCATTGCAGGATCAGCCACGTGAGCACTGCATGATAGACACGTGATCAGTGCATGATCATCTACGTGAGCAGTGTATGATCAGCCACGTGATCAGTGCAAGATCAGTCTCGTGATCAGTGTATGATCAACCACCTGATCAGTGCACGATAGCCAGGTAATGAGTGCACGATAGCCAGATGATCAGTGCATTATCAGTCAAGTGATCAGTGTATGATCAGCCAAGTAATCAGTGCATGATTGCCAACTCATCAGTGCATGATCAGTCACGTGATCAGTGCATGGTCAGTCACGTGATCAGTGCATGATCAGTCACGTGATCAGTGTATGATCATCCAGGTGATCAGTGCATGTTGAGTCATGTAATCAATGCATGATAGCACCGTGATCAGTGCACGATCAGTCCAGTGATGAGTGTATGATCAGCCAAGTGATCAGTGCAAGATAGCTACGTGATCAGAGCATGATCAGTCACATGATCAGTGCATGATCAGCCACGTCATCAGTGCATGATAGCCACGTGATCAGTGCATACAATTATGTGAACAGTGCATGCGCAATCACGTGATCAGTGCATGAGAGCCACGTGATAAGTGCATGATCAGTCACGTGATAGGTGTGTGATCATCCACGTGAACAGTGCATGCTCAGTCACGTGATCAGGGCCTGCTGAGCTGCGTGATTACTGTCTGCTCATCTGCTTGACAATTGCCAGCTGAGCTGCACGATTCCTGCCTGTCATCTCCTTGACATTTGCCACCTGTGCTGCGTAATTCCTGCCTGCTCATCTACTTGATTATTGCCAGCTGAGCAGCATGATTTCTCAGAGCTGAGTTCCATGATTATTGCCTGCTGACTGATTCCTGCCAACTCAGCTCTTTGTTCATTGCCTCCAGAGGCACATGATCAGTGTATGACACCAAACATGATCAGCACATGATCAGTCACATGATCAATGCATGATAAGCCAGGTGATCAGTGCATGATCAATTACGTGATCAGTGCATGATCAGTCATGCGACTAGTATATCGTAGCTGCGTGATCATTGCATGATCAGCCACGTGAGCAGTGCATGATAGCCACGTGATCAGTGCATGATCAGTCACGTGATCTATGCATGATCAGTCACGTGATCTGTGCATGATCAGTCACGTGATCAGTGCATGATCAGTCACGTGATACGTGTGTGATCAGCCACGTGATCAGTGCATGATAGCCACGTGATCACTTCATGAGTAGTCACGTGATCTGTGCATGACCAGGCACGTGCTCAGTGTATGATCAGCCACGTGATCAGTGCATGATCAGACACGTGAACAGTGTATGTTCAGCCACGTGATCAGTGCATGATACCTATGTGATCAGTTCATGTTTAGTGACGTGATCTGTGCATGACCAGGCACGTGCTCAATGTATGATCAGCCACGTGATCAGTGCATGATCAGTCACGTGATACGTGTGTGATCAGCCACTTGATCAGTGCATGATAGCCACGTGATCACTTCATGAGTAGTCACGTGATCACTTCATGATCAGCCACGTGATCAGTGCATGATCAGCCACGTGATCAGTGCATGATCAGTCACGTGATCAGTGCATGATAGCCACGTGATCAGTGCATGATCAGTCACGTGATCTGTGCATGATCAGTCACGTGATCAGTGCATGATCAATTACCTGATCAGTGCATGATCAGTCACGTGACCAGTGCACGGTAGCTACGTGATCATTGCATGATCAGCCACGTGATCAGTGCATGTGGACTCATGTAGTCAATGCATGATAGCGCCGTGATCAGTGCACGATCAGTCCCATGATGAGTGTATGATCAGCCAAGTGATCAGTGCAAGATAGCTACGTGATCAGTGCATGATCAGTCACATGATCAGTGCATGATCAGTCACGTGATAGGTGTGTGATCAGCCATGTAACAGTGCATGCTCAGTCACGTGATCAGGGCCAGCTGAGCTGCGTGATTACTGTCTGCTCATCTGCTTCACAATTGCCAGCTGAGCTGTACGATTCCTGCCTGTCATCTCCTTGACAATTGCCACCTGTGCTGCATAATTCCTGCCTGCTCATCTACTTGATTATTGCCAGCTGAGCAGCATGATTTCTCAGAGCTGAGTTCCATGATTATAGCCTGCTGACTGATTCCTGCCTACTCAGCTCTATGTTCATTGCCTCCAGAGGCACATGATCAGTGTGTGACACCAAACATGATCAGCACATGATCAGTCACATAATCAATGCATGATAAGCCAGGTGATCAGTGCATGATCAATTACGTGATTAGTGCATGATCAGTCATGTGACCAGTACATGGTAGCTGCGTGATCATCGCATGATCAGCCACATGAGCAGTGCATGATAGCTACGTGATCAGTGCATAATCAGACACGAGATCAGTGCATGATCAGTCACGTGATCAGTGCATGATCAGCCACATGATCAGTGCATGATCAATGACGTCATCAGTGCATGATCAGTCACGTGACCAGTACATGGTAGCTGCGTGATCATTGCATGATCAGCCAAGTTAGCAGTGCATGATAGCCACGTGATCAGTGCATGATCAGTCACGTGATCAGTGCATGATTATTCACGTGTTCAGTGCATCATCAGCCACGTGATCAGTGCATGATCAATTACGTGATCAGTGCATGATCAGTCACGTGACCAGTACATGGCAGCTACGTGATCATTGCATGATCAGCCACGTGATCAGTGCATGATAGCCACGTGATCAGTGCATGATCAGTCATGTGATACGTGTGTGATCAGCCACGTGATCAGTTCATGATATCCACGTGATCAGTGAATGATAGCCACGTGATTAGTGCATGAGAGCCACGTGATCAGTGCATGATCATTCACGTGATATGTGTGTGATCAGCCACGTGATCAGTGCATGATGAGTCAGGTGATCAGTGCAGTATTAATTACGTGATCAGTGCATGATCAGTCACGTGACCAGTACATGGTTGCTACGTGATCATTGCATGATCAGCCACGTGAGCAGTGCATGATAGCCACGTGAAGAGTGCATGCTCAGTCACGTGATCAGGGCCTGCTGAGCTGCGTGATTACTGTCTTCCATCTGCTTGACGATTGCCAGCTGTGCTGCGTAATTCCTGCCTGCTCAGCTGCTTGATTATTGCCAGCTGAGCAGCATGTTTCCTCACAGCTGAGTTCCATGATTATGGCCTGCTGACTGTTTGATTCGTGCCTACTCAGCTCTTTGTTTATTGCCTCCAGAGGCACATGATCAGTGTATGATAGCAAACATGATCAGCGCATGATCAGTCACTTGATCAGCGCCATTAAGTGAAGTGATCACTATATGATAGTCATGTGATCAGTCCATGCTCAGTCACGGTATCAGTGCATGATCAGCCACGTGATCAGTGCATGATCTGTCACATGATTAGTGTATGATCATCCACATGATCAGTGCATGGGCAGTCATGTGATCAGTGCATGATTAGACGTGATCAGTGCATTTTCAGTCTCGTGGTCAGTGCATGATAGCCACGTGATCAGTGCATGATCAGTCACCTGATGGGTGTATGATCATTCAGGTGACCGGTACATGGTACCTATATGATCAGTGTATGACCAGCCATGTGATAAGTGCATGATAGCCACGTGATCAGTGCATGATCATCCACGTAATCAGTGCATGATCAGTCACGTGGTCAGTGCATGATCAGCCACATGATCAGTGCATGATCAATGATCAGTCACGTGACCAGTACATGGTAGCTGTGTGAAGAGTGTATGACCAGCCAAGTGATCAGTGCATGATAGCCACGTGATCAGTGCATGATCAATCACGTGATCAGTGCATGATCAGTCACGTGATCAGTGCATGATCAGCCACATGATCAGTGCATGATCAATTACGTCATTATTGCATGATCAGTCACGTGACCAGTACATGGTAGCTGCGTGATCATTGCATGATCAGCCAAGTTAGCAGTGCATGATAGCCACGTGATGAGTGCAAGATCAATTACGTGATCAGTGCATCATCACTCACGTGACCAGTACATGGTAGCTACGTGATCATTGCATGATCAGCCACGTGATCAGTGCATGATATCCACGTGATCAGTGAATGATAGCCACGTGATTAGTGCATGATAGCCACGTGATCAGTGCATGATCAGTCACGTGATACGTGTGTGATCAGCCACGTGATCAGTGCATGATGAGTCAGGTGATCAGTGCAGGATTAATTACGTGATCAGTGCATGATCAGTCACGTGACAGGTGTCTGGTAAGCCACGTGAACAGTGCATGCTCAGTCACGTGATCAGGGCCTGCTGAGCTGCGTGATTACTGTCTGCTCATCTGCTTGACAATTGCCAGCTGAGCTGCACCATTCCTGCCTGTCATCTCCTTGACAATTGCCACCTGTGCTGCGTAATTCCTGCCTGCTCATCTACTTGATTAATGCCAGCTGAGCAGCATGATTTCTCAGAGCTGAGTTCCATGATTATAGCCTGCTGACTGATTCCTGCCTACTCAGCTCTATGTTCATTGCCTCCAGAGGCACATGATCAGTGTGTGACACCAAACATGATTAGCACAGGATCAGTCACATAATCAATGCATGAAAAGCCAGGTGATCAGTGCATGATCAATTACGTGATCAGTGCATGATCAGTCATGTGACCAGTACATGGTAGCTGCGTGATCATTGCATGATCAGCCACGTGAGCAGTGCATGATAGCCACGTGATCAGTGCATGATCAGTCACGTGATCTGTGCATGGTCACGTGATCTGTGCATGATCAGTCACGTGACCAGTGCATGGTAGCTACGTGATCATTGCATGATCAGCCACGTGATCAGTGCATGATATCCACGTGATCAGTGCATGATAGCCACGTGATCAGTGCATGATCAGTCACGAGATACGTGTGTGATCAGCCACGTGATCAGTGCATGTTATCCATGTGATCAGTGCAGGATAGCCACGTGATGTCTTCCTGATTATTTACGTGATCTGTACATGATCAGTCACGTGATACGTGTGTGATCAGCCACCGGATCAGTGCGTGATGAGCCATGTGATCATTGAAGGATCAATTACGTGATCAGTGCATGATCAGTCACATGACAAGTACATGGTTGCTACGTGATCATTGCGTGATCAGCCACGTGATCAGTGCATGATAGCCACGTGATCAGTGCATGATAGCCACATGATCAGTGCATGAGAGCCAGGTGATCAGTGCATGATCAGTCACGTGATCTGTGCATGATCAGTCACGTGATCAGTGCATGATCAATTACCTGATCAGTGCATGATCAGTCACGTGACCAGTGCACGGTAGCTACGTGATCATTGCATGATCAGCCACGTGATCAGTGCATGTGGACTCATGTAGTCAATGCATGATAGCGCCGTGATCAGTGCACGATCAGTCCCATGATGAGTGTATGATCAGCCAAGTGATCAGTGCAAGATAGCTACGTGATCAGTGCATGATCAGTCACATGATCAGTGCATGATCAGTCACGTGATAGGTGTGTGATCAGCCATGTAACAGTGCATGCTCAGTCACGTGATCAGGGCCAGCTGAGCTGCGTGATTACTGTCTGCTCATCTGCTTGACAATTGCCAGCTGAGCTGTACGATTCCTGCCTGTCATCTCCTTGACAATTGCCACCTGTGCTGCATAATTCCTGCCTGCTCATCTACTTGATTATTGCCAGCTGAGCAGCATGATTTCTCAGAGCTGAGTTCCATGATTATAGCCTGCTGACTGATTCCTGCCTACTCAGCTCTATGTTCATTGCCTCCAGAGGCACATGATCAGTGTGTGACACCAAACATGATCAGCACATGATCAGTCACATAATCAATGCATGATAAGCCAGGTGATCAGTGCATGATCAATTACGTGATTAGTGCATGATCAGTCATGTGACCAGTACATGGTAGCTACGTGATCATTGCATGATCAGCCACGTGATCAGTGCATGATCAGTCACGTGATACGTGTGTGATCAGCCACGTGATCCGTGCATGATATCCACGTGATCCGTGCATGATAGCCACGTGATCAGTGCATGATCAGTCACGTGATCTGTGCATGAACAGTCACGTGATCAGTGCATGATCAATTACCTGATCAGTGCATGATCAGTCACGTGACCAGTGCATGGTAGCTACGTGATCATTGCATGATCAGCCACGTGATCAGTGCATGATAGCCACGTGATCAGTGCATGATAGCCACATTATCAGTGCATGATCAGTCACGTGATATGTGTGTGATCAGCCACGTGATCAGTGCATGATATCCACGTGATCAGTTCAGGATAGCCACGTGATGACTTCATGATTATTCACGTGATCAGTGCATGTTCAGTCACGTGATACATGTGTGATCAGCCACGTGATCAGTGCATGATGAACCACGTGATCAGTGCAGGATCAATTACGTGATCAGTGCATGATCAGTCACGTGACAAGTATATGGTTGCTACCTGATCCTTGCATGATCAGCCACGTGAGCAGAGCATGATAGCCACGTGATCACTGCATGATAGCCACGTGATCAGTGCATGATCTGTCACGTGATACGTGTGTGATCAGACACGTGATCAGTGCATGTTATCCACGTGATCAGTGCAGGATAGCCACGTGATCACTTCATGAATATTTACGTGATCTGTACATGATCAGTCACGTGATACGTGTGTGATCAGCCACCGGATCAGTGCATGATGAGCCACGTGATCAGTGCAGGACCAATTACGTGATCAGTGCATGATCAGTCACGTAACAAGTACAATGTTGTTAACTGATCCTTGCATGATCAGCCACGTGAGCAGAGCATGATAGCCACATGATCAGTGCATGATCAGTCACGTGTAAAGTACATGATCAGTCACTTGAACAGGGAATGATCATTTACGTGATCTGTGCATGATCAGTCACGTGACCAGTAAATGGTAGCTACGTGATCATTCCATGACGAGCCACGTGAGCAGTGCCTGATAGCCACGTGATGTGTGCATGATCAGTTACGTGAGCAGAGTATGATCAGCCACGTGATCAGTGCATGAGTGCCACCTGATCAGTGCATGATATGTCACGTGACAGGTGTGTGGTCAGCCACGTGAACAGTGCATGTTCAGCCACGTGATCAGTGCATGATTGCCACGTGATCAGTGCATGATCAGTTACCTGAGCAGTGTATGATCAGCCACGTGATCAGTGCATGGTCAGACACGTGAACAGTGTATGATCAGCCACGTGATCAGTGCATGATATCCAAGTGATCAGTGCATGATCAATCACGTGATCAGTGTATGATCAGCCATGTGAACAGTGCATGCTCAGTCACGTGATCACGGCCTGCTGAACTGCGTGATTACTGTCTTCCATCTGCTTGACAATTGCCAGCTGAGCTGCATGATTCCTGCCTGTCATCTGCTTGACAATTGGCAGCTGTGCTGGGTAATTCCTGCCTGCTCAGCTGCTTGATTATGGCCAGCTGAGCAGCATGATTCCTCAGAGCTGAGTTCCATGATTATTGCCTGCTGACTGTTTGATTCGTGCCTACTCAGCTCTTTGTTTATTGCCTCCAGAGGCACATGATCAGTGTATGATAGAAAACATGATCAGCGCATGATCAGTCACATGATCAGCGCCATTAAGTAACGTGATCACTACATGATAGTCATGTGATCAGTCCATGCTCAGTCACGGTATCAGTGCATGATCAGCCACGTGATCAGTGCATGATCTGTCACATGATTAGTGTATGATCATCCACATGATCAGTGCATGGGCAGTCATGTGATCAGTGCATGATTAGACGTGATCAGTGCATTTTCAGTCTCGTGGTCAGTGCATGAAAGCCACGTGATCAGTGCATGATCAGTCACCTGATGGGTGTATGATCATTCACGTGACCGGTACATGGTAGCTATATGATCAGTGTATGACCAGCCATGTGATAAGTGCATGATAGCCACGTGATCAGTGCATGATCAGCCACGTGATAAGTGCATGATCAGTCACATGATCAGTGCATGATCAGCCACATGATCAGTGCATAATCAATTACGTCATCAGTGCATGATCAGTCACCTGAAGAGTACATGGTAGCTGCGTGATCAGTGTATGACCAGCCAAGTGATCAGTGCATGATAGCCACGTGATCAGTGCATGATCAGTCACGTGATCAGTGCATGATCAGTCACGTGATCAGTGCATGATCAGCCACGTGATCAGTGCATGATCAATTACGTCATCAGTGCATGATCAGTCACGTGACGAGTACTTGGTAGCTGCGTGATCATTGCATGATCAGCCATGTTAACAGTGCATGATAGCCACGTGATCAGTGCATGATCAATTACGTGATCAGTGCATGATCAGTCACGTGATCAGTACATGATAGCTACGTGATCATTTCATGATCAGCCACGTGATCAGTGCATGATAGCCACGTGATCAGTGCATGATCAATCATGTGATACATGTGTGATGAGCCACGTGATCAGTTCATGATATCCACGTGATCAGTGAATGATAGCCACGTGATTAGTGCATGAGAGCCACATGATTAGTGCATGATCATTCACGTGATACGTGTGTGATCATCCACGTGATCAGTGAATGATGAGTCAGGTGATCAGTGCAGGATTAATTACGTGATCAGTGCATGATCAGTTACGTGACCAGTACATGGTTGCTACGTGATCATTGCATGATCAGCCACGTGAGCAGTGCATGATAGCCACGTGAACAGTGCATGCTCAGTCACGTGATCAGGGCCTGCTGAGCTGCGTGATTACTGTCTTCCATCTGCTTGACATTTGCCAGCTGAGCTGCACGATTCCTGCCTGTCATCTGCTTGACAATTGCCAGCTGTGCTGAGTAATTCCTGCCTGCTCAGCTGATTGATTATGGCCAGCTGAGCAGCATGATTCCTCACAGCTGAGTTCCATGATTATGGCCTGCTGACTGTTTGATTCGTGCCTACTCAGCTCTTTGTTTATTGCCTCCAGAGGCTCATGATCAGTGTATGATAGCAAACATGATCAGCGCATGATCAGTCACATGATCAGCACCATTAAGTCACGTGATCACTACATGATAGTCATGTGATCAGTCCATGCTCAGTCACGGTATCAGTGCATGATGAGCCACGTGATCAGTGCATGATCTGTCACAAGATTAGTGTATGATCATCCACATGATCAGTGCATGGGCAGTCATGTGATCAGTGCATGATTAGACGTGATCAGTGCATTTTCAGTCTCGTGGTCAGTGCATGATAGCCACGTGATCAGTGCATGATCAGTCACCTGATGGGTGTATGATCATTCACGTGACTGGTACATGGTAGCTATATGATCAGTGTATGACCAGCCATGTGATAAGTGCATGATAGCCACGTGATCAGTGCATGATCAGCCACGTGATCAGTGCATGATCAATGATCAGTCACGTGACCAGTACATGGTAGCTGCGTGAAGAGTGTATGACCAGCCAAGTGATCAGTGCATGATAGCTACGTGATCAGTGCAAGATCAATTACATCATCAGTGCATGATCTGTCACGTGACCAGTACATGGTAGCTGCGTGATCATTGCATGATCAGCCAAGTTAGCAGTGCATGATAGCCATGTGATGAGTGCAAGATCAATTACGTGATCAGTGCATGATCACTCACGTGACCAGTACATGGTAGCTACGTGATCATTGCATGATCAGCCACGTGATCAGTGCATGATAGCCACGTGATCAGTGCATGATGAGTCATGTGATATGTGTGTGATCAGCCACGTGATCAGTGCATGATATCCACGTGATCAGTGAATGATAGCCACGTGATTAGTGCATGATAGCCACGTGATCAGTGCATGATCAGTCACGTGATACGTGTGTGATCAGCCACGTGATCAGTGCATGATGAGTCAGGTGATCAGTGCAGGATTAATTATGTGATCAGTGCATGATCAGTCACGTGACAGGTGTGTGGTAAGCCACGTGAACATTGCATGTTCAGCCACGTGATCATTGCATGAATCCACGTGATCAGTGCATGATCAGTTACGTGAACAGTGTATGATCAGACACGTGAGCAGTGCATGGTGAGACACGTGAACAGTGTATGATCAAACACGTGATCAGGGCATGATATCCACGTGATTAGTGCATGATGAGTCTCGTGAACAGTGCATATTCAGTCACATGATCAGTGCATGATCAGCCACGTGATCAGTGCATGATCAGTCACGTGACTAGCATATGGTAGCTTCGTGATCATTGCATGATCAGCCATGTGATCTGTGCATGATAGCCACGTGATCACTGCATGATAGCCACGTGATCAGTGCATGATCAGTCACGTGATCAGTGCATGATCAGCCACGTGATCAGTGCATGACGAGGCACGTGATCAGTATGACCAGCCAAGTGATCACTGCATGATAGCCACGTGATCAGTGCATGATCAGTCACGTGATCAGTGCAGGATCAGTCTCGTGATCAGTGCATGATCAGTCACGTGACCAGTACATGGTAGCTACGTGATCATTGCATGATCAGCCACGTGAGCAGTGCATGAGAGCCACGTGATCAGTTCATGATCAGCCACGTGATCAGTGCATGATCAGTTACGTGAGCAGTGTATGATCAGCCACGTGATCAGTGCATGGGCAGTCATGTGATCAGTGCATGATTAGACGTGATCAGTGCATTTTCAGTCTCGTGGTCAGTGCATGATAGCCACGTGATCAGTGCATGATCAGTCACGTGATCAGTGCATGATCAGCCACGTGATCAGTACATGACGAGGCACTCGATCAGTATGACCAGCCAAGTGATCAGTGCATGATAGCCACGTGATCAGTGCATGATCAGTCACGTGATCAGTGCATGATCAGTCACGTGATCAGTGCATCATCAGCCACGTGATCAGTGCATGATCAATTACGTGATCAGTGCATGATCAGTCACGTGACCAGTACATGGCAGCTGCGTGATCATTGCATGATCAGCCAAGTTAGCAGTGCATGATAGCCACGTGATCAGTGCATGATCAGTCACGTGATCAGTGCATGATTATTCACGTGTTCAGTGCATCATCAGCCACGTGATCAGTGCATGATCAATTACGTGATCAGTGCATGATCAGTCACGTGACCAGTACATGGCAGCTACGTGATCATTGCATGATCAGCCACGTGATCAGTGCATGATAGCCACGTGATCAGTGCATGATCAGTCATGTGATACGTGTGTGATCAGCCACGTGATCAGTTCATGATATCCACGTGATCAGTGAATGATAGCCACGTGATTAGTGCATGAGAGCCACGTGATCAGTGCATGATCATTCACGTGATATGTGTGTGATCAGCCACGTGATCAGTGCATGATGAGTCAGGTGATCAGTGCAGTATTAATTACGTGATCAGTGCATGATCAATCACGTGACCAGTACATGGTTGCTACGTGATCATTGCATGATCAGCCACGTGAGCAGTGCATGATAGCCACGTGAAGAGTGCATGCTCAGTCACGTGATCAGGGCCTGCTGAGCTGCGTGATTACTGTCTTCCATCTGCTTGACAATTGCCAGCTGTGCTGCGTAATTCCTGCCTGCTCAGCTGCTTGATTATTGCCAGCTGAGCAGCATGTTTCCTCACAGCTGAGTTCCATGATTATGGCCTGCTGACTGTTTGATTCGTGCCTACTCAGCTCTTTGTTTATTGCCTCCAGAGGCACATGATCAGTGTATGATAGCAAACATGATCAGCGCATGATCAGTCACTTGATCAGCGCCATTAAGTGAAGTGATCACTATATGATAGTCATGTGATCAGTCCATGCTCAGTCACGGTATCAGTGCATGATCAGCCACGTGATCAGTGCATGATCTGTCACATGATTAGTGTATGATCATCCACATGATCAGTGCATGGGCAGTCATGTGATCAGTGCATGATTAGACATGATCAGTGCATTTTCAGTCTCGTGGTCAGTGCATGATAGCCACGTGATCAGTGCATGATCAGTCACCTGATGGGTGTATGATCATTCAGGTGACCGGTACATGGTACCTATATGATCAGTGTATGACCAGCCATGTGATAAGTGCATGATAGCCACGTGATCAGTGCATGATCATCCACGTAATCAGTGCATGATCAGTCACGTGGTCAGTGCATGATCAGCCACATGATCAGTGCATGATCAATGATCAGTCACGTGACCAGTACATGGTAGCTGTGTGAAGAGTGTATGACCAGCCAAGTGATCAGTGCATGATAGCCACGTGATCAGTGCATGATCAATCACGTGATCAGTGCATGATCAGTCACGTGATCAGTGCATGATCAGCCACATGATCAGTGCATGATCAATTACGTCATTATTGCATGATCAGTCACGTGACCAGTACATGGTAGCTGCGTGATCATTGCATGATCAGCCAAGTTAGCAGTGCATGATAGCCACGTGATGAGTGCAAGATCAATTACGTGATCAGTGCATCATCACTCACGTGACCAGTACATGGTAGCTACGTGATCATTGCATGATCAGCCACGTGATCAGTGCATGATATCCACGTGATCAGTGAATGATAGCCACGTGATTAGTGCATGATAGCCACGTGATCAGTGCATGATCAGTCACGTGATACGTGTGTGATCAGCCACGTGATCAGTGCATGATGAGTCAGGTGATCAGTGCAGGATTAATTACGTGATCAGTGCATGATCAGTCACGTGACAGGTGTCTGGTAAGCCACGTGAACAGTGCATGCTCAGTCACGTGATCAGGGCCTGCTGAGCTGCGTGATTACTGTCTGCTCATCTGCTTGACAATTGCCAGCTGAGCTGCACCATTCCTGCCTGTCATCTCCTTGACAATTGCCACCTGTGCTGCGTAATTCCTGCCTGCTCATCTACTTGATTAATGCCAGCTGAGCAGCATGATTTCTCAGAGCTGAGTTCCATGATTATAGCCTGCTGACTGATTCCTGCCTACTCAGCTCTATGTTCATTGCCTCCAGAGGCACATGATCAGTGTGTGACACCAAACATGATTAGCACAGGATCAGTCACATAATCAATGCATGAAAAGCCAGGTGATCAGTGCATGATCAATTACGTGATCAGTGCATGATCAGTCATGTGACCAGTACATGGTAGCTGCGTGATCATTGCATGATCAGCCACGTGAGCAGTGCATGATAGCCACGTGATCAGTGCATGATCAGTCACGTGATCTGTGCATGGTCACGTGATCTGTGCATGATCAGTCACGTGACCAGTGCATGGTAGCTACGTGATCATTGCATGATCAGCCACGTGATCAGTGCATGATATCCACGTGATCAGTGCATGATAGCCACGTGATCAGTGCATGATCAGTCACGAGATACGTGTGTGATCAGCCACGTGATCAGTGCATGTTATCCATGTGATCAGTGCAGGATAGCCACGTGATGTCTTCCTGATTATTTACGTGATCTGTACATGATCAGTCACGTGATACGTGTGTGATCAGCCACCGGATCAGTGCGTGATGAGCCATGTGATCATTGAAGGATCAATTACGTGATCAGTGCATGATCAGTCACATGACAAGTACATGGTTGCTACGTGATCATTGCGTGATCAGCCACGTGATCAGTGCATGATAGCCACGTGATCAGTGCATGATAGCCACATGATCAGTGCATGAGAGCCAGGTGATCAGTGCATGATCAGTCACGTGATCTGTGCATGATCAGTCACGTGATCAGTGCATGATCAATTACCTGATCAGTGCATGATCAGTCACGTGACCAGTGCACGGTAGCTACGTGATCATTGCATGATCAGCCACGTGATCAGTGCATGTGGACTCATGTAGTCAATGCATGATAGCGCCGTGATCAGTGCACGATCAGTCCCATGATGAGTGTATGATCAGCCAAGTGATCAGTGCAAGATAGCTACGTGATCAGTGCATGATCAGTCACATGATCAGTGCATGATCAGTCACGTGATAGGTGTGTGATCAGCCATGTAACAGTGCATGCTCAGTCACGTGATCAGGGCCAGCTGAGCTGCGTGATTACTGTCTGCTCATCTGCTTGACAATTGCCAGCTGAGCTGTACGATTCCTGCCTGTCATCTCCTTGACAATTGCCACCTGTGCTGCATAATTCCTGCCTGCTCATCTACTTGATTATTGCCAGCTGAGCAGCATGATTTCTCAGAGCTGAGTTCCATGATTATAGCCTACTGACTGATTCCTGCCTACTCAGCTCTATGTTCATTGCCTCCAGAGGCACATGATCAGTGTGTGACACCAAACATGATCAGCACATGATCAGTCACATAATCAATGCATGATAAGCCAGGTGATCAGTGCATGATCAATTACGTGATTAGTGCATGATCAGTCATGTGACCAGTACATGGTAGCTACGTGATCATTGCATGATCAGCCACGTGATCAGTGCATGATCAGTCACGTGATACGTGTGTGATCAGCCACGTGATCCGTGCATGATATCCACGTGATCCGTGCATGATAGCCACGTGATCAGTGCATGATCAGTCACGTGATCTGTGCATGATCAGTCACGTGATCAGTGCATGATCAGTCACGTGACCAGTGCATGGTAGCTACGTGATCATTGCATGATCAGCCACGTGATCAGTGCATGATAGCCACGTGATCAGTGCATGATAGCCACATTATCAGTGCATGATCAGTCACGTGATATGTGTGTGATCAGCCACGTGATCAGTGCATGATATCCACGTGATCAGTTCAGGATAGCCACGTGATGACTTCATGATTATTCACGTGATCAGTGCATGTTCAGTCACGTGATACATGTGTGATCAGCCACGTGATCAGTGCATGATGAACCACGTGATCAGTGCAGGATCAATTACGTGATCAGTGCATGATCAGTCACGTGACAAGTACATGGTTGCTACCTGATCCTTGCATGATCAGCCACGTGAGCAGAGCATGATAGCCACGTGATCACTGCATGATAGCCACGTGATCAGTGCATGATCTGTCACGTGATACGTGTGTGATCAGACACGTGATCAGTGCATGTTATCCACGTGATCAGTGCAGGATAGCCACGTGATCACTTCATGAATATTTACGTGATCTGTACATGATCAGTCACGTGATACGTGTGTGATCAGCCACCGGATCAGTGCATGATGAGCCACGTGATCAGTGCAGGACCAATTACGTGATCAGTGCATGATCAGTCACGTGACAAGTACATGGTTGTTAACTGATCCTTGCATGATCAGCCACGTGAGCAGAGCATGATAGCCACATGATCAGTGCATGATCAGTCACGTGTAAAGTACATGATCAGTCACTTGAACAGGGAATGATCATTTACGTGATCTGTGCATGATCAGTCACGTGACCAGTAAATGGTAGCTACGTGATCATTCCATGACGAGCCACGTGAGCAGTGCCTGATAGCCACGTGATGTGTGCATGATCAGTTACGTGAGCAGAGTATGATCAGCCACGTGATCAGTGCATGAGTGCCACCTGATCAGTGCATGATATGTCACGTGACAGGTGTGTGGTCAGCCACGTGAACAGTGCATGTTCAGCCACGTGATCAGTGCATGATTGCCACGTGATCAGTGCATGATCAGTTACCTGAGCAGTGTATGATCAGCCACGTGATCAGTGCATGGTCAGACACGTGAACAGTGTATGATCAGCCACGTGATCAGTGCATGATATCCAAGTGATCAGTGCATGATCAATCACGTGATCAGTGTATGATCAGCCATGTGAACAGTGCATGCTCAGTCACGTGATCAGGGCCTGCTGAGCTGCGTGATTACTGTCTTCCATCTGCTTGACAATTGCCAGCTGAGCTGCATGATTCCTGCCTGTCATCTGCTTGACAATTGGCAGCTGTGCTGGGTAATTCCTGCCTGCTCAGCTGCTTGATTATGGCCAGCTGAGCAGCATGATTCCTCAGAGCTGAGTTCCATGATTATTGCCTGCTGACTGTTTGATTCGTGCCTACTCAGCTCTTTGTTTATTGCCTCCAGAGGCACATGATCAGTGTATGATAGAAAACATGATCAGCGCATGATCAGTCACATGATCAGCGCCATTAAGTAACGTGATCACTACATGATAGTCATGTGATCAGTCCATGCTCAGTCACGGTATCAGTGCATGATCAGCCACGTGATCAGTGCATGATCTGTCACATGATTAGTGTATGATCATCCACATGATCAGTGCATGGGCAGTCATGTGATCAGTGCATGATTAGACGTGATCAGTGCATTTTCAGTCTCGTGGTCAGTGCATGAAAGCCACGTGATCAGTGCATGATCAGTCACCTGATGGGTGTATGATCATTCACGTGACCGGTACATGGTAGCTATATGATCAGTGTATGACCAGCCATGTGATAAGTGCATGATAGCCACGTGATCAGTGCATGATCAGCCACGTGATAAGTGCATGATCAGTCACATGATCAGTGCATGATCAGCCACATGATCAGTGCATAATCAATTACGTCATCAGTGCATGATCAGTCACCTGAAGAGTACATGGTAGCTGTGTGATCAGTGTATGACCAGCCAAGTGATCAGTGCATGATAGCCACGTGATCAGTGCATGATCAGTCACGTGATCAGTGCATGATCAGTCACGTGATCAGTGCATGATCAGCCACGTGATCAGTGCATGATCAATTACGTCCTCAGTGCATGATCAGTCACGTGACGAGTACATGGTAGCTGCGTGATCATTGCATGATCAGCCATGTTAACAGTGCATGATAGCCACGTGATCAGTGCATGATCAATTACGTGATCAGTGCATGATCAGTCACGTGATCAGTACATGATAGCTACGTGATCATTTCATGATCAGCCACGTGATCAGTGCATGATAGCCACGTGATCAGTGCATGATCAATCATGTGATACATGTGTGATGAGCCACGTGATCAGTTCATGATATCCACGTGATCAGTGAATGATAGCCACGTGATTAGTGCATGAGAGCCACGTGATTAGTGCATGATCATTCACGTGATACGTGTGTGATCATCCACGTGATCAGTGAATGATGAGTCAGGTGATCAGTGCAGGATTAATTACGTGATCAGTGCATGATCAGTTACGTGACCAGTACATGGTTGCTACGTGATCATTGCATGATCAGCCACGTGAGCAGTGCATGATAGCCACGTGAACAGTGCATGCTCAGTCACGTGATCAGGGCCTGCTGAGCTGCGTGATTACTGTCTTCCATCTGCTTGACATTTGCCAGCTGAGCTGCACGATTCCTGCCTGTCATCTGCTTGACAATTGCCAGCTGTGCTGCGTAATTCCTGCCTGCTCAGCTGATTGATTATGGCCAGCTGAGCAGCATGATTCCTCACAGCTGAGTTCCATGATTATGGCCTGCTGACTGTTTGATTCGTGCCTACTCAGCTCTTTGTTTATTGCCTCCAGAGGCTCATGATCAGTGTATGATAGCAAACATGATCAGCGCATGATCAGTCACATGATCAGCACCATTAAGTCACGTGATCACTACATGATAGTCATGTGATCAGTCCATGCTCAGTCACGGTATCAGTGCATGATGAGCCACGTGATCAGTGCATGATCTGTCACAAGATTAGTGTATGATCATCCACATGATCAGTGCATGGGCAGTCATGTGATCAGTGCATGATTAGACGTGATCAGTGCATTTTCAGTCTCGTGGTCAGTGCATGATAGCCACGTGATCAGTGCATGATCAGTCACCTGATGGGTGTATGATCATTCACGTGACTGGTACATGGTAGCTATATGATCAGTGTATGACCAGCCATGTGATAAGTGCATGATAGCCACGTGATCAGTGCATGATCAGCCACGTGATCAGTGCATGATCAATGATCAGTCACGTGACCAGTACATGGTAGCTGCGTGAAGAGTGTATGACCAGCCAAGTGATCAGTGCATGATAGCTACGTGATCAGTGCATGATCAATTACATCATCAGTGCATGATCTGTCACGTGACCAGTACATGGTAGCTGCGTGATCATTGCATGATCAGCCAAGTTAGCAGTGCATGATAGCCATGTGATGAGTGCAAGATCAATTACGTGATCAGTGCATGATCACTCACGTGACCAGTACATGGTAGCTACGTGATCATTGCATGATCAGCCACGTGATCAGTGCATGATAGCCACGTGATCAGTGCATGATGAGTCATGTGATATGTGTGTGATCAGCCACGTGATCAGTGCATGATATCCACGTGATCAGTGAATGATAGCCACGTGATTAGTGCATGATAGCCACGTGATCAGTGCATGATCAGTCACGTGATACGTGTGTGATCAGCCACGTGATCAGTGCATGATGAGTCAGGTGATCAGTGCAGGATTAATTATGTGATCAGTGCATGATCAGTCACGTGACAGGTGTGTGGTAAGCCACGTGAACATTGCATGTTCAGCCACGTGATCATTGCATGAATCCACGTGATCAGTGCATGATCAGTTACGTGAACAGTGTATGATCAGACACGTGAGCAGTGCATGGTGAGACACGTGAACAGTGTATGATCAAACACGTGATCAGGGCATGATATCCACGTGATTAGTGCATGATGAGTCTCGTGAACAGTGCATATTCAGTCACATGATCAGTGCATGATCAGCCACGTGATCAGTGCATGATCAGTCACGTGACTAGCATATGGTAGCTTCGTGATCATTGCATGATCAGCCATGTGATCTGTGCATGATAGCCACGTGATCACTGCATGATAGCCACGTGATCAGTGCATGATCAGTCACGTGATCAGTGCATGATCAGCCACGTGATCAGTGCATGACGAGGCACGTGATCAGTATGACCAGCCAAGTGATCAGTGCATGATAGCCACGTGATCAGTGCATGATCAGTCACGTGATCAGTGCATGATCAGTCTCGTGATCAGTGCATGATCAGTCACGTGACCAGTACATGGTAGCTACGTGATCATTGCATGATCAGCCACGTGAGCAGTGCATGAGAGCCACGTGATCAGTTCATGATCAGCCACGTGATCAGTGCATGATCAGTTACGTGAGCAGTGTATGATCAGCCACGTGATCAGTGCATGGGCAGTCATGTGATCAGTGCATGATTAGACGTGATCAGTGCATTTTCAGTCTCGTGGTCAGTGCATGATAGCCACGTGATCAGTGCATGATCAGTCACGTGATCAGTGCATGATCAGCCACGTGATCAGTACATGACGAGGCACGCGATCAGTATGACCAGCCAAGTGATCAGTGCATGATAGCCACGTGATCAGTGCATGATCAGTCACGTGATCAGTGCATGATCAGTCACGTGATCAGTGCATGATCAGTCACGTATTCAGTGCATGGTCAGCCACGTGATCAGTGCATGATCAATTACGTGATCAGTGCATGATAACTCACGGGACCAGTACATGGTAGCTACGTGATCATTGCATGATTAGCCACGGGATCAGTGCATGATCGATTACGTGATCAGTGCATGATCAGTTATGTGAGCAGTGTTTGATCAGCCACGTGATCAGTGCATGGTCAGACACGTGAACAGTGTGTGATTAGCCACGTGATCAGTGCATGATATCCATGTGATCAGTGCATGCTCAGTCACGTGATCAGGGCCTGCTGAGCTGCGTGATTACTGTCTGCTCATCTGCTTGACAATGCCAGCTGAGCTGCATGATTCCTGCCTGTCATCTGCTTGACAATTGCCAGCTGTGCTGTGTAATTCCTGCCTGCTCAGCTGCTTGATTATTGCCAGCTGAGCAGCATGATTCCTCACAGCTGAGTTCCATGATTATTGCCTGCTGACTGTTTGATTCATGCCTACTCAGCTCTTTGTTTATTGCCTCCAGAGGCACATGATCAGTGTATGATAGCAAACATGCTCAGCGCATGATCAGTCACATGGTCAGCGCCATTCAGTCACGTGATCACTACATGATAGTCATGTGATCAGTCCATGCTCAGTCACGCTATCAGTGCATGATCAGCCACGTGATCAGTGCATGATAGCCACGTGAAAATTGCATGATAGCCACGTGATCAGTGCATGATCAGCCAGGTGATCAGTGAATGATTGCTACGTGATTAGTTCATGATTAATCACGTGATCTGTGCATGACCAGGCAGGTGATCAGTGTATGATCAGCCACGTGAACAGTGCATGATAGCCACGTGATCAGTGCATGATCAGTCACCTGATGGGTGTATGATCAGTCACGTGACCGGTACATGGTAGCTACATGATCATTGCATGATCAGCCACGTGAGTAGTGCATGATAGCCACGTGATCAGTGAATGATTAGTGACATGATCAGGACATGATCAGTCATGTAATCTGTGCATGACCAGGCACGTGATCGGTGTATGACCAGCCATGTGATCAGTGCATTATAGCCACGTGATCAGTGCATGATAAGTCACGTGATCAGTGCATGATCAGTCAAGTGATCAGTGCATGATCAGCCACGTGATCAGTGCATGATCAATTACGTCATCAGTGCATGATCAGTCACGTGACCAGTACATGGTAGCTGCGTGATCAGTGTATGACCAGCCAAGTGATCAGTTCATGATAGCCACGTGATCAGTGCATGATCAGTCACGTGATCAGTGCATGATCAGCCACATGATCAGTGCATGATCAGTCACGTGACCAGTACATGGTAGCTGCGTGATCATTTCATGATCAGCCACGATATCAGTGAATGATAGCCACGTGATCAGTGCATGATCACTCACGGGACCAGTACATGGTAGCTGCGTGATCAGTGTATGACCAGCCAAGTGATCAGTGCATGATAGCCACGTGATCAGTGCATGATCAGTCACGTGATCAGTGCGTGATCAGTCACGTGATCAGTACATGATCAGTCACGTGAACAGTGCATGATCATTTACGTGATCTGTGCATGATCAATCACGTGACCAGTATATGGTAGCTACGTGAACATTGCATGACCAGCCAGGTGAGAAGTGCATGATAGCCACCTGATGTGTGCATGATCAATTACGTGAGCGGAATATGATCAGCCACGTGATCAGTGCATGAGTGCCACGTGATCAGTGCATGATCCGTCACGTGACAGGTGTGTGATAAGCCACGTGAACAGTGCATGTTCAGCCACGTGATCACTGCATGATATCCACGTGATTAGTGCATGATCAGTTACGTGAACAGTTTATGATCAGCCACGTGAGCAGTGCATGGTCAGACACGTGAACAGTTTATGATCAAACACGTGATCAGTGCATGATAGCCACGTGATCAGTGCATGATGAGTCTCGTGAAGAGTGCATGATCAGTCACGTGATCAGTGTATGATCAGCCACTTGATCAGTGCATGATCAATTACGTGATCAGTGCATGATCAGTCATGTGACCAGTACATGGTAGCTATGTGAACATTGTATGATCAGCCACGTAAGCAGTGCATGATAGCCACGTGATCAGTGCATGATGAGTCTCGTGAAGAGTGCATGATCAGTCACGTGATCAGTGTATGATCAGCCACTTGATCAGTGCATGATCAATTACGTGATCAATGCATGATCAGTCATGTGACCAGTACATGGTAGTTATGTGAACATTGTATGATCAGCCACGTAAGCAGTGCATGATAGACACGAGATCAGTGCATGATCAATCACGTTATCAGTACATGATCAGTCACGTGATCAGTGTATGATCAGTCACTTGATCAGTGCATGATCAATTACGTGATCAATGCATGATCAGTCACGTGACCAGTGCATGTAAGCTACGTGATCATTGCAGGATCAGCCACGTGAGCACTGCATGATAGACACGTGATCAGTGCATGATCATCTACGTGAGCAGTGTATGATCAGCCACGTGTTCAGTGCATGATCACTCACGTGAACAGTGCATGACAAGTCACCTGATCAGTGCATGATCAATTACGTGATCAGTGCATTATCACTCACGTGACCAGTACATGTAAGCTACGTGATCATTGCAGGATCAGCCACGTGAGCACTGCATGATAGACACGTGATCAGTGCATGATCATCTACGTGAGCAGTGTATGATCAGCCACGTGATCAGTGCAAGATCAGTCTCGTGATCAGTGTATGATCAACCACCTGATCAGTGCACGATAGCCAGGTAATGAGTGCACGATAGCCAGATGATCAGTGCATTATCAGTCAAGTGATCAGTGTATGATCAGCCAAGTAATCAGTGCATGATTGCCAACTCATCAGTGCATGATCAGTCACGTGATCAGTGCATGGTCAGTCACGTGATCAGTGCATGATCAGTCACGTGATCAGTGTATGATCATCCAGGTGATCAGTGCATGTTGAGTCATGTAATCAATGCATGATAGCACCGTGATCAGTGCACGATCAGTCCAGTGATGAGTGTATGATCAGCCAAGTGATCAGTGCAAGATAGCTACGTGATCAGTGCATGATCAGTCACATGATCAGTGCATGATCAGCCACGTCATCAGTGCATGATAGCCACGTGATCAGTGCATACAATTATGTGAACAGTGCATGCGCAATCACGTGATCAGTGCATGAGAGCCACGTGATAAGTGCATGATCAGTCACGTGATAGGTGTGTGATCATCCACGTGAACAGTGCATGCTCAGTCACGTGATCAGGGCCTGCTGAGCTGCGTGATTACTGTCTGCTCATCTGCTTGACAATTGCCAGCTGAGCTGCACGATTCCTGCCTGTCATCTCCTTGACATTTGCCACCTGTGCTGCGTAATTCCTGCCTGCTCATCTACTTGATTATTGCCAGCTGAGCAGCATGATTTCTCAGAGCTGAGTTCCATGATTATTGCCTGCTGACTGATTCCTGCCAACTCAGCTCTTTGTTCATTGCCTCCAGAGGCACATGATCAGTGTATGACACCAAACATGATCAGCACATGATCAGTCACATGATCAATGCATGATAAGCCAGGTGATCAGTGCATGATCAATTACGTGATCAGTGCATGATCAGTCATGCGACTAGTATATCGTAGCTGCGTGATCATTGCATGATCAGCCACGTGAGCAGTGCATGATAGCCACGTGATCAGTGCATGATCAGTCACGTGATCTATGCATGATCAGTCACGTGATCTGTGCATGATCAGTCACGTGATCAGTGCATGATCAGTCACGTGATACGTGTGTGATCAGCCACGTGATCAGTGCATGATAGCCACGTGATCACTTCATGAGTAGTCACGTGATCTGTGCATGACCAGGCACGTGCTCAGTGTATGATCAGCCACGTGATCAGTGCATGATCAGACACGTGAACAGTGTATGTTCAGCCACGTGATCAGTGCATGATACCTATGTGATCAGTTCATGTTTAGTGACGTGATCTGTGCATGACCAGGCACGTGCTCAATGTATGATCAGCCACGTGATCAGTGCATGATCAGTCACGTGATACGTGTGTGATCAGCCACTTGATCAGTGCATGATAGCCACGTGATCACTTCATGAGTAGTCACGTGATCACTTCATGATCAGCCACGTGATCAGTGCATGATCAGCCACGTGATCAGTGCATGATCAGTCACGTGATCAGTGCATGATAGCCACGTGATCAGTGCATGATCAGTCACGTGATCTGTGCATGATCAGTCACGTGATCAGTGCATGATCAATTACCTGATCAGTGCATGATCAGTCACGTGACCAGTGCACGGTAGCTACGTGATCATTGCATGATCAGCCACGTGATCAGTGCATGTGGACTCATGTAGTCAATGCATGATAGCGCCGTGATCAGTGCACGATCAGTCCCATGATGAGTGTATGATCAGCCAAGTGATCAGTGCAAGATAGCTACGTGATCAGTGCATGATCAGTCACATGATCAGTGCATGATCAGTCACGTGATAGGTGTGTGATCAGCCATGTAACAGTGCATGCTCAGTCACGTGATCAGGGCCAGCTGAGCTGCGTGATTACTGTCTGCTCATCTGCTTCACAATTGCCAGCTGAGCTGTACGATTCCTGCCTGTCATCTCCTTGACAATTGCCACCTGTGCTGCATAATTCCTGCCTGCTCATCTACTTGATTATTGCCAGCTGAGCAGCATGATTTCTCAGAGCTGAGTTCCATGATTATAGCCTGCTGACTGATTCCTGCCTACTCAGCTCTATGTTCATTGCCTCCAGAGGCACATGATCAGTGTGTGACACCAAACATGATCAGCACATGATCAGTCACATAATCAATGCATGATAAGCCAGGTGATCAGTGCATGATCAATTACGTGATTAGTGCATGATCAGTCATGTGACCAGTACATGGTAGCTACGTGATCATTGCATGATCAGCCACGTGATCAGTGCATGATCAGTCACGTGATACGTGTGTGATCAGCCACGTGATCCGTGCATGATATCCACGTGATCCGTGCATGATAGCCACGTGATCAGTGCATGATCAGTCACGTGATCTGTGCATGAACAGTCACGTGATCAGTGCATGATCAATTACCTGATCAGTGCATGATCAGTCACGTGACCAGTGCATGGTAGCTACGTGATCATTGCATGATCAGCCACGTGATCAGTGCATGATAGCCACGTGATCAGTGCATGATAGCCACATTATCAGTGCATGATCAGTCACGTGATATGTGTGTGATCAGCCACGTGATCAGTGCATGATATCCACGTGATCAGTTCAGGATAGCCACGTGATGACTTCATGATTATTCACGTGATCAGTGCATGTTCAGTCACGTGATACATGTGTGATCAGCCACGTGATCAGTGCATGATGAACCACGTGATCAGTGCAGGATCAATTACGTGATCAGTGCATGATCAGTCACGTGACAAGTATATGGTTGCTACCTGATCCTTGCATGATCAGCCACGTGAGCAGAGCATGATAGCCACGTGATCACTGCATGATAGCCACGTGATCAGTGCATGATCTGTCACGTGATACGTGTGTGATCAGACACGTGATCAGTGCATGTTATCCACGTGATCAGTGCAGGATAGCCACGTGATCACTTCATGAATATTTACGTGATCTGTACATGATCAGTCACGTGATACGTGTGTGATCAGCCACCGGATCAGTGCATGATGAGCCACGTGATCAGTGCAGGACCAATTACGTGATCAGTGCATGATCAGTCACGTGACAAGTACATGGTTGTTAACTGATCCTTGCATGATCAGCCACGTGAGCAGAGCATGATAGCCACATGATCAGTGCATGATCAGTCACGTGTAAAGTACATGATCAGTCACTTGAACAGGGAATGATCATTTACGTGATCTGTGCATGATCAGTCACGTGACCAGTATATGGTAGCTACGTGATCATTCCATGACGAGCCACGTGAGCAGTGCCTGATAGCCACGTGATGTGTGCATGATCAGTTACGTGAGCAGAGTATGATCAGCCACGTGATCAGTGCCTGAGTGCCACCTGATCAGTGCATGATATGTCACGTGACAGGTGTGTGGTCAGCCACGTGAACAGTGCATGTTCAGCCACGTGATCAGTGCATGATTGCCACGTGATCAGTGCATGATCAGTTACCTGAGCAGTGTATGATCAGCCACGTGATCAGTGCATGGTCAGACACGTGAACAGTGTATGATCAGCCACGTGATCAGTGCATGATATCCAAGTGATCAGTGCATGATCAATCACGTGATCAGTGTATGATCAGCCATGTGAACAGTGCATGCTCAGTCACGTGATCAGGGCCTGCTGAGCTGCGTGATTACTGTCTTCCATCTGCTTGACAATTGCCAGCTGAGCTGCATGATTCCTGCCTGTCATCTGCTTGACAATTGGCAGCTGTGCTGGGTAATTCCTGCCTGCTCAGCTGCTTGATTATGGCCAGCTGAGCAGCATGATTCCTCAGAGCTGAGTTCCATGATTATTGCCTGCTGACTGTTTGATTCGTGCCTACTCAGCTCTTTGTTTATTGCCTCCAGAGGCACATGATCAGTGTATGATAGAAAACATGATCAGCGCATGATCAGTCACATGATCAGCGCCATTAAGTAACGTGATCACTACATGATAGTCATGTGATCAGTCCATGCTCAGTCACGGTATCAGTGCATGATCAGCCACGTGATCAGTGCATGATCTGTCACATGATTAGTGTATGATCATCCACATGATCAGTGCATGGGCAGTCATGTGATCAGTGCATGATTAGACGTGATCAGTGCATTTTCAGTCTCGTGGTCAGTGCATGAAAGCCACGTGATCAGTGCATGATCAGTCACCTGATGGGTGTATGATCATTCACGTGACCGGTACATGGTAGCTATATGATCAGTGTATGACCAGCCATGTGATAAGTGCATGATAGCCACGTGATCAGTGCATGATCAGCCACGTGATCAGTGCATGATCAGCCACATGTTCAGTGCATAATCAATTACGTCATCAGTGCATGATCAGTCACCTGAAGAGTACATGGTAGCTGCGTGATCAGTGTATGACCAGCCAAGTGATCAGTGCATGATAGCCACGTGATCAGTGCATGATCAGTCACGTGATCAGTGCATGATCAGTCACGTGATCAGTGCATGATCAGCCACATGATCAGTGCATGATCAATTACGTCATCAGTGCATGATCAGTCACGTGACGAGTACATGGTAGCTGCGTGATCATTGCATGATCAGCCATGTTAACAGTGCATGATAGCCACGTGATCAGTGCATGATCAGTCACGTGATCAGTGCATGATTACTCACGTGTTCAGTGCATCATCAGCCACGTGATCAGTGCATGATCAATTACGTGATCAGTGCATGATCAGTCACGTGATCAGTACATGATAGCTACGTGATCATTTCATGATCAGCCACGTGATCAGTGCATGATAGCCACGTGATCAGTGCATGATCAATCATGTGATACATGTGTGATGAGCCACGTGATCAGTTCATGATATCCACGTGATCAGTGAATGATAGCCACGTGATTAGTGCATGAGAGCCACGTGATTAGTGCATGATCATTCACGTGATACGTGTGTGATCATCCACGTGATCAGTGAATGATGAGTCAGGTGATCAGTGCAGGATTAATTACGTGATCAGTGCATGATCAGTTACGTGACCAGTACATGGTTGCTACGTGATCATTGCATGATCAGCCACGTGAGCAGTGCATGATAGCCACGTGAACAGTGCATGCTCAGTCACGTGATCAGGGCCTGCTGAGCTGCGTGATTACTGTCTTCCATCTGCTTGACATTTGCCAGCTGAGCTGCACGATTCCTGCCTGTCATCTGCTTGACAATTGCCAGCTGTGCTGCGTAATTCCTGCCTGCTCAGCTGATTGATTATGGCCAGCTGAGCAGCATGATTCCTCACAGCTGAGTTCCATGATTATGGCCTGCTGACTGTTTGATTCGTGCCTACTCAGCTCTTTGTTTATTGCCTCCAGAGGCTCATGATCAGTGTATGATAGCAAACATGATCAGCGCATGATCAGTCACATGATCAGCACCATTAAGTCACGTGATCACTACATGATAGTCATGTGATCAGTCCATGCTCAGTCACGGTATCAGTGCATGATGAGCCACGTGATCAGTGCATGATCTGTCACAAGATTAGTGTATGATCATCCACATGATCAGTGCATGGGCAGTCATGTGATCAGTGCATGATTAGACGTGATCAGTGCATTTTCAGTCTCGTGGTCAGTGCATGATAGCCACGTGATCAGTGCATGATCAGTCACCTGATGGGTGTATGATCATTCACGTGACTGGTACATGGTAGCTATATGATCAGTGTATGACCAGCCATGTGATAAGTGCATGATAGCCACGTGATCAGTGCATGATCAGCCACGTGATCAGTGCATGATCAATGATCAGTCACGTGACCAGTACATGGTAGCTGCGTGAAGAGTGTATGACCAGCCAAGTGATCAGTGCATGATAGCTACGTGATCAGTGCATGATCAATTACATCATCAGTGCATGATCTGTCACGTGACCAGTACATGGTAGCTGCGTGATCATTGCATGATCAGCCAAGTTAGCAGTGCATGATAGCCATGTGATGAGTGCAAGATCAATTACGTGATCAGTGCATGATCACTCACGTGACCAGTACATGGTAGCTACGTGATCATTGCATGATCAGCCACGTGATCAGTGCATGATAGCCACGTGATCAGTGCATGATGAGTCATGTGATATGTGTGTGATCAGCCACGTGATCAGTGCATGATATCCACGTGATCAGTGAATGATAGCCACGTGATTAGTGCATGATAGCCACGTGATCAGTGCATGATCAGTCACGTGATACGTGTGTGATCAGCCACGTGATCAGTGCATGATGAGTCAGGTGATCAGTGCAGGATTAATTATGTGATCAGTGCATGATCAGTCACGTGACAGGTGTGTGGTAAGCCACGTGAACATTGCATGTTCAGCCACGTGATCATTGCATGAATCCACGTGATCAGTGCATGATCAGTTACGTGAACAGTGTATGATCAGACACGTGAGCAGTGCATGGTGAGACACGTGAACAGTGTATGATCAAACACGTGATCAGGGCATGATATCCACGTGATTAGTGCATGATGAGTCTCGTGAACAGTGCATATTCAGTCACATGATCAGTGCATGATCAGCCACGTGATCAGTGCATGATCAGTCACGTGACTAGCATATGGTAGCTTCGTGATCATTGCATGATCAGCCATGTGATCTGTGCATGATAGCCACGTGATCACTGCATGATAGCCACGTGATCAGTGCATGATCAGTCACGTGATCAGTGCATGATCAGCCACGTGATCAGTGCATGACGAGGCACGTGATCAGTATGACCAGCCAAGTGATCAGTGCATGATAGCCACGTGATCAGTGAATGATCAGTCACGTGATCAGTGCATGATCAGTCTCGTGATCAGTGCATGATCAGTCACGTGACCAGTACATGGTAGCTACGTGATCATTGCATGATCAGCCACGTGAGCAGTGCATGAGAGCCACGTGATCAGTTCATGATCAGCCACGTGATCAGTGCATGATCAGTTACGTGAGCAGTGTATGATCAGCCACGTGATCAGTGCATGATGAGTCAGGTGATCAGTGCAGGATTAATTACGTGATCAGTGCATGATCAGTCTCGTGACAGGTGTCTGGTAAGCCACGTGAACAGTGCATGCTCAGTCACGTGATCAGGGCCTGCTGAGCTGCGTGATTACTGTCTGCTCATCTGCTTGACAATTGCCAGCTGAGCTGCACCATTCCTGCCTGTCATCTCCTTGACAATTGCCACCTGTGCTGCGTAATTCGTGCCTGCTCATCTACTTGATTAATGCCAGCTGAGCAGCATGATTTCTCAGAGCTGAGTTCCATGATTATAGCCTGCTGACTGATTCCTGCCTACTCAGCTCTATGTTCATTGCCTCCAGAGGCACATGATCAGTGTGTGACACCAAACATGATTAGCACATGATCAGTCATATAATCAATGCATGAAAAGCCAGGTGATCAGTGCATGATCAATTACGTGATCAGTGCATGATCAGTCATGTGACCAGTACATGGTAGCTGCGTGATCATTGCATGATCAGCCACGTGAGCAGTGCATGATAGCCACGTGATCAGTGCATGATCAGTCACGTGATATGTGCATGGTCACGTGATCTGTGCATGATCAGTCACGTGACCAGTGCATGGTAGCTACGTGATCATTGCATGATCAGCCACGTGATCAGTGCATGATATCCACGTGATCAGTGCATGATAGCCACGTGATCAGTGCATGATCAGTCACGAGATACGTGTGTGATCAGCCACGTGATCAGTGCATGTTATCCATGTGATCAGTGCAGGATAGCCACGTGATGTCTTCCTGATTATTTACGTGATCTGTACATGATCAGTCACGTGATACGTGTTTGATCAGCCACCGGATCAGTGCGTGATGAGCCATGTGATCATTGAAGGATCAATTACGTGATCAGTGCATGATCAGTCACATGACAAGTACATGGTTGCTACGTGATCATTGCGTGATCAGCCACGTGATCAGTGCATGATAGCCACGTGATCAGTGCATGATAGCCACATGATCAGTGCATGAGAGCCAGGTGATCAGTGCATGATCAGTCACGTGATCTGTGCATGATCAGTCACGTGATCAGTGCATGATCAATTACCTGATCAGTGCATGATCAGTCACGTGACCAGTGCACGGTAGCTACGTGATCATTGCATGATCAGCCACGTGATCAGTGCATGATAGCCACGTGATCAGTGCATGATAGCCACGTGATCAGTGCATGATCAGTCACGTGATACGTGTGTGATCAGCCACGTGATCAGTGCATGTTATCCACGTGATCAGTGCAGGAGAGCCACGTGATCACTTCATGATTATTTACGTGATCTGTACATGATCAGTCACGTGATACGTGTGTGATCATCCACCGGATCAGTGCGTGATGAGCCATGTGATCAGTGTAGGATCAATTACGTGATCAGTGCTTGATCAGTCACGTGACCAGTACATGGTAGCTGCGTGATCATCGCATGATCAGCCACATGAGCAGTGCATGATAGCTACGTGATCAGTGCATAATCAGACACGAGATCAGTGCATGATCAGTCACGTGATCAGTGCATGATCAGCCACATGATCAGTGCATGATCAATGACGTCATCAGTGCATGATCAGTCACGTGACCAGTACATGGTAGCTGCGTGATCATTGCATGATCAGCCAAGTTAGCAGTGCATGATAGCCACGTGATCAGTGCATGATCAGTCACGTGATCAGTGCATGATTATTCACGTGTTCAGTGCATCATCAGCCACGTGATCAGTGCATGATCAATTACGTGATCAGTGCATGATCAGTCACGTGACCAGTACATGGCAGCTACGTGATCATTGCATGATCAGCCACGTGATCAGTGCATGATAGCCACGTGATCAGTGCATGATCAGTCATGTGATACGTGTGTGATCAGCCACGTAATCAGTTCATGATATCCACGTGATCAGTGAATGATAGCCACGTGATTAGTGCATGAGAGCCACGTGATCAGTGCATGATCATTCACGTGATATGTGTGTGATCAGCCACGTGATCAGTGCATGATGAGTCAGGTGATCAGTGCAGTATTAATTACGTGATCAGTGCATGATCAGTCACGTGACCAGTACATGGTTGCTACGTGATCATTGCATGATCAGCCACGTGAGCAGTGCATGATAGCCACGTGAAGAGTGCATGCTCAGTCACGTGATCAGGGCCTGCTGAGCTGCGTGATTACTGTCTTCCATCTGCTTGACAATTGCCAGCTGTGCTGCGTAATTCCTGCCTGCTCAGCTGCTTGATTATTGCCAGCTGAGCAGCATGTTTCCTCACAGCTGAGTTCCATGATTATGGCCTGCTGACTGTTTGATTCGTGCCTACTCAGCTCTTTGTTTATTGCCTCCAGAGGCACATGATCAGTGTATGATAGCAAACATGATCAGCGCATGATCAGTCACTTGATCAGCGCCATTAAGTGAAGTGATCACTATATGATAGTCATGTGATCAGTCCATGCTCAGTCACGGTATCAGTGCATGATCAGCCACGTGATCAGTGCATGATCTGTCACATGATTAGTGTATGATCATCCACATGATCAGTGCATGGGCAGTCATGTGATCAGTGCATGATTAGACGTGATCAGTGCATTTTCAGTCTCGTGGTCAGTGCATGATAGCCACGTGATCAGTGCATGATCAGTCACCTGATGGGTGTATGATCATTCAGGTGACCGGTACATGGTACCTATATGATCAGTGTATGACCAGCCATGTGATAAGTGCATGATAGCCACGTGATCAGTGCATGATCATCCACGTAATCAGTGCATGATCAGTCACGTGGTCAGTGCATGATCAGCCACATGATCAGTGCATGATCAATGATCAGTCACGTGACCAGTACATGGTAGCTGTGTGAAGAGTGTATGACCAGCCAAGTGATCAGTGCATGATAGCCACGTGATCAGTGCATGATCAATCACGTGATCAGTGCATGATCAGTCACGTGATCAGTGCATGATCAGCCACATGATCAGTGCATGATCAATTACGTCATTATTGCATGATCAGTCACGTGACCAGTACATGGTAGCTGCGTGATCATTGCATGATCAGCCAAGTTAGCAGTGCATGATAGCCACGTGATGAGTGCAAGATCAATTACGTGATCAGTGCATCATCACTCACGTGACCAGTACATGGTAGCTACGTGATCATTGCATGATCAGCCACGTGATCAGTGCATGATATCCACGTGATCAGTGAATGATAGCCACGTGATTAGTGCATGATAGCCACGTGATCAGTGCATGATCAGTCACGTGATACGTGTGTGATCAGCCACGTGATCAGTGCATGATGAGTCAGGTGATCAGTGCAGGATTAATTACGTGATCAGTGCATGATCAGTCACGTGACAGGTGTCTGGTAAGCCACGTGAACAGTGCATGCTCAGTCACGTGATCAGGGCCTGCTGAGCTGCGTGATTACTGTCTGCTCATCTGCTTGACAATTGCCAGCTGAGCTGCACCATTCCTGCCTGTCATCTCCTTGACAATTGCCACCTGTGCTGCGTAATTCCTGCCTGCTCATCTACTTGATTAATGCCAGCTGAGCAGCATGATTTCTCAGAGCTGAGTTCCATGATTATAGCCTGCTGACTGATTCCTGCCTACTCAGCTCTATGTTCATTGCCTCCAGAGGCACATGATCAGTGTGTGACACCAAACATGATTAGCACAGGATCAGTCACATAATCAATGCATGAAAAGCCAGGTGATCAGTGCATGATCAATTACGTGATCAGTGCATGATCAGTCATGTGACCAGTACATGGTAGCTGCGGGATCATTGCATGATCAGCCACGTGAGCAGTGCATGATAGCCACGTGATCAGTGCATGATCAGTCACGTGATCTGTGCATGGTCACGTGATCTGTGCATGATCAGTCACGTGACCAGTGCATGGTAGCTACGTGATCATTGCATGATCAGCCACGTGATCAGTGCATGATATCCACGTGATCAGTGCATGATAGCCACGTGATCAGTGCATGATCAGTCACGAGATACGTGTGTGATCAGCCACGTGATCAGTGCATGTTATCCATGTGATCAGTGCAGGATAGCCACGTGATGTCTTCCTGATTATTTACGTGATCTGTACATGATCAGTCACGTGATACGTGTGTGATCAGCCACCGGATCAGTGCGTGATGAGCCATGTGATCATTGAAGGATCAATTACGTGATCAGTGCATGATCAGTCACATGACAAGTACATGGTTGCTACGTGATCATTGCGTGATCAGCCACGTGATCAGTGCATGATAGCCACGTGATCAGTGCATGATAGCCACATGATCAGTGCATGAGAGCCAGGTGATCAGTGCATGATCAGTCACGTGATCTGTGCATGATCAGTCACGTGATCAGTGCATGATCAATTACCTGATCAGTGCATGATCAGTCACGTGACCAGTGCACGGTAGCTACGTGATCATTGCATGATCAGCCACGTGATCAGTGCATGTGGACTCATGTAGTCAATGCATGATAGCGCCGTGATCAGTGCACGATCAGTCCCATGATGAGTGTATGATCAGCCAAGTGATCAGTGCAAGATAGCTACGTGATCAGTGCATGATCAGTCACATGATCAGTGCATGATCAGTCACGTGATAGGTGTGTGATCAGCCATGTAACAGTGCATGCTCAGTCACGTGATCAGGGCCAGCTGAGCTGCGTGATTACTGTCTGCTCATCTGCTTGACAATTGCCAGCTGAGCTGTACGATTCCTGCCTGTCATCTCCTTGACAATTGCCACCTGTGCTGCATAATTCCTGCCTGCTCATCTACTTGATTATTGCCAGCTGAGCAGCATGATTTCTCAGAGCTGAGTTCCATGATTATATCCTGCTGACTGATTCCTGCCTACTCAGCTCTATGTTCATTGCCTCCAGAGGCACATGATCAGTGTGTGACACCAAACATGATCAGCACATGATCAGTCACATAATCAATGCATGATAAGCCAGGTGATCAGTGCATGATCAATTACGTGATTAGTGCATGATCAGTCATGTGACCAGTACATGGTAGCTACGTGATCATTGCATGATCAGCCACGTGATCAGTGCATGATCAGTCACGTGATACGTGTGTGATCAGCCACGTGATCCGTGCATGATATCCACGTGATCCGTGCATGATAGCCACGTGATCAGTGCATGATCAGTCACGTGATCTGTGCATGAACAGTCACGTGATCAGTGCATGATCAATTACCTGATCAGTGCATGATCAGTCACGTGACCAGTGCATGGTAGCTACGTGATCATTGCATGATCAGCCACGTGATCAGTGCATGATAGCCACGTGATCAGTGCATGATAGCCACATTATCAGTGCATGATCAGTCACGTGATATGTGTGTGATCAGCCACGTGATCAGTGCATGATATCCACGTGATCAGTTCAGGATAGCCACGTGATGACTTCATGATTATTCACGTGATCAGTGCATGTTCAGTCACGTGATACATGTGTGATCAGCCACGTGATCAGTGCATGATGAACCACGTGATCAGTGCAGGATCAATTACGTGATCAGTGCATGATCAGTCACGTGACAAGTACATGGTTGCTACCTGATCCTTGCATGATCAGCCACGTGAGCAGAGCATGATAGCCACGTGATCACTGCATGATAGCCACGTGATCAGTGCATGATCTGTCACGTGATACGTGTGTGATCAGACACGTGATCAGTGCATGTTATCCACGTGATCAGTGCAGGATAGCCACGTGATCACTTCATGAATATTTACGTGATCTGTACATGATCAGTCACGTGATACGTGTGTGATCAGCCACCGGATCAGTGCATGATGAGCCACGTGATCAGTGCAGGACCAATTACGTGATCAGTGCATGATCAGTCACGTAACAAGTACAATGTTGTTAACTGATCCTTGCATGATCAGCCACGTGAGCAGAGCATGATAGCCACATGATCAGTGCATGATCAGTCACGTGTAAAGTACATGATCAGTCACTTGAACAGGGAATGATCATTTACGTGATCTGTGCATGATCAGTCACGTGACCAGTAAATGGTAGCTACGTGATCATTCCATGACGAGCCACGTGAGCAGTGCCTGATAGCCACGTGATGTGTGCATGATCAGTTACGTGAGCAGAGTATGATCAGCCACGTGATCAGTGCATGAGTGCCACCTGATCAGTGCATGATATGTCACGTGACAGGTGTGTGGTCAGCCACGTGAACAGTGCATGTTCAGCCACGTGATCAGTGCATGATTGCCACGTGATCAGTGCATGATCAGTTACCTGAGCAGTGTATGATCAGCCACGTGATCAGTGCATGGTCAGACACGTGAACAGTGTATGATCAGCCACGTGATCAGTGCATGATATCCAAGTGATCAGTGCATGATCAATCACGTGATCAGTGTATGATCAGCCATGTGAACAGTGCATGCTCAGTCACGTGATCAGGGCCTGCTGAACTGCGTGATTACTGTCTTCCATCTGCTTGACAATTGCCAGCTGAGCTGCATGATTCCTGCCTGTCATCTGCTTGACAATTGGCAGCTGTGCTGGGTAATTCCTGCCTGCTCAGCTGCTTGATTATGGCCAGCTGAGCAGCATGATTCCTCAGAGCTGAGTTCCATGATTATTGCCTGCTGACTGTTTGATTCGTGCCTACTCAGCTCTTTGTTTATTGCCTCCAGAGGCACATGATCAGTGTATGATAGAAAACATGATCAGCGCATGATCAGTCACATGATCAGCGCCATTAAGTAACGTGATCACTACATGATAGTCATGTGATCAGTCCATGCTCAGTCACGGTATCAGTGCATGATCAGCCACGTGATCAGTGCATGATCTGTCACATGATTAGTGTATGATCATCCACATTATCAGTGCATGGGCAGTCATGTGATCAGTGCATGATTAGACATGATCAGTGCATTTTCAGTCTCGTGGTCAGTGCATGAAAGCCACGTGATCAGTGCATGATCAGTCACCTGATGGGTGTATGATCATTCACGTGACCGGTACATGGTAGCTATATGATCAGTGTATGACCAGCCATGTGATAAGTGCATGATAGCCACGTGATCAGTGCATGATCAGCCACGTGATAAGTGCATGATCAGTCACATGATCAGTGCATGATCAGCCACATGATCAGTGCATAATCAATTACGTCATCAGTGCATGATCAGTCACCTGAAGAGTACATGGTAGCTGCGTGATCAGTGTATGACCAGCCAAGTGATCAGTGCATGATAGCCACGTGATCAGTGCATGATCAGTCACGTGATCAGTGTATGATCAGCCAAGTAATCAGTGCATGATAGCCAACTGATCAGTGGATGATCAGTCACGTGATCAGTGCATGGTCAGTCACGTGATCATTGCATGATCAGCCACGTGAATAGTGCAAGTTCAATTACGTGATCAGTGCATGATCAGTCACCTGATCAGTACATGATCAGTCACGTGAACAGTGCATGATCAGTCATGTGATCAGTGTATGACCAGCCAAGTGATCAGTGCATGATAGCCAACTGATCAGTGGATGATCAATTACGTGATCAGTGCATGATCAGCCACGTGATCAGTGCATGATCAGTCACGTGATCAGTGTATGATCAGGCACGTGATCAGTGCATGATCAGCCAAATGATCAGTGCATGATCAATTACGTGATCAGTGCATGATCAGCCACGTGATCAGTGCATGATCAGTCACGTGATCAGTGCATGGTCAGTCAGGTGATCAGTGCATGATCATCCACGTGATCAGTGCATGTGGAGTCATGTAGACAATGCATGATAGCGCCGTGATGAGTGCACGATCAGTCCCGTGATGAGTGTATGATCAGCCAAGTGATCAGTGCAAGATAGCTACGTGATCAGTGCATGATCAGCCACGTCATCAGTGCATGATAGCCACGTGAGCAGTGCATACAATTACGTGATCAGTGCATGCGCAATCACGTGATCAGTGCATGAGAGCCACGTGATCAGTGCATGATTATTCACGTGATAGGTGTGTGATCAGCCACGTGAACAGTGCATGCTCAGTCACGTGATAAGGGCCTGCTGAGCTGCGTGATTACTGTCTGCTCATCTGCTTGACAATTGCCAGCTGAGCTGTACGATTCCTGCCTGTCATCTCCTTGACAATTGCCACCTGTGCTGCATAATTCCTGCCTGCTCATCTACTTGATTATTGCCAGCTGAGCAGCATGATTTCTCAAAGCTGAGTTCCATGATTATAGCCTGCTGACTGATTCCTGCCTACTCAGCTCTTTCTTCATTGCCTGCAGATGCACATGATCAATGTGTGACACCAAACATGATCAGCACATGATCAGTCACATGATCAATGCATGATAAGCCAGGTGATCAGTGTATGATCAATTACGTGATCAGTGCATGATCAGTCATGTGACCAGTACATGGTAGCTGCGTGATCATTGCATGATCAGCCACGTGAGCAGTGCATGATAGCCACGTGAGCAGTGCATGATCAGTCACGTGATCTGTGCATGATCAGTCACGTGATCTGTGCATGATCAGTCACGTGATCAGTGCATGTTCAATTACCTGATCAGTGCATGATCAGTCACGTGTCCAGTGCATGGTAGCTACGTGATCATTGCATGATCAGCCACGTGATCAGTGCATGATAGCCACGTGATCAGTGCATGATAGCCACGTGATCAGTGCATGATCAGTCACGTGATACGTGTGTGATCAGACACGTGATCAGTGCATGTTATCCACGTGATCAGTGCAGGATAGCCACGTGATCACTTCATGAATATTTACGTGATCTGTACATGATCAGTCACGTGACAAGTACATGGTTGTTAACTGATCCTTGCATGATCAGCCACGTGAGCAGAGCATGATAGCCACATGATCAGTGCATGATCAGTCACGTGAAAAGTACATGATCAGTCACTTGAACAGTGCATGATCATTTACGTGATCTGTGCATGATCAGTCACGTGACCAGTATATGGTAGCTACGTGATCATTCCATGACGAGCCACGTGAGCAGTGCATGATAGCCACGTGATGTGTGCATGATCAGTTACGTGAGCAGAGTATGATCAGCCACGTGATCAGTGCATGAGTGCCACCCGATCAGTGCATGATATGTCACGTGACAGGTGTGTGATCAGCCACATGAACAGTGAATGTTCAGCCACGTGATCAGTGCATGATAGCCACGTGATCAGTGCATGATCAGTTACCTGAGCAGTGTATGATCAGCCACGTGATCAGTGCATGATATCCAAGTGATCAGTGCATGATCAATCACGTGATCAATGTATGATCAGCCACGTGAACAGTGCATGCTCAGTCACGTGATCAGGGCCTGCTGAACTTCGTGATTACTGTCTTCCATCTGCTTGACAATTGCCAGCTGAGCTGCACGATTCCTGCCTGTCATCTGCTTGACAATTGCCAGCTGTGCTGGGTAATTCCTGCCTGCTCAGCTGCTTGATTATTGCCAGTTGAGCAGCATGATTCCTCGCAGCTGAGTTCCATGATTATTGCCTGCTGACTGTTTGATTCGTGCCTACTCAGCACTTTGTTTATTGCCTCCAGAGGCACATGATCAGTGTATGATAGCAAACATGATCAGTGCATGATCAGTCACATGATCAGCGCCATTAAGTCACGTGATCACTACATGATAGTCATGTGATCAGTCCATGCTCAGTCACGGTATCAGTGCATGATCAGCCACGTGATCAGTGCATGATCTGTCACATGATTAGTGTATGATCATCCACATGATCAGTGCATGGGCAGTCATGTGATCAGTGCATGATTAGACGTGATCAGTGCATTTTCAGTCTCGTGGTCAGTGCATGATAGCCACGTGATCAGTGCATGATCAGTCACCTGATGGGTGTAAGATCATTCACGTAACCGGTACATGGTAGCTATATGATCAGTGTATGACCAGCCATGTGATAAGTGCATGATAGCCACGTGATCAGTGCATGATCAGCCATGTGATAAGTGCATGATCAGTCACGTGATCAGTGCATGATCAGTCACGTGATCAGTGCATGATCAGTCACGTGATCACTGTATGATCATCCAGGTGATCAGTGCATGTTGAGTTATGTAATCAATGCATGATAGCACCGTGATCAGTGCACGATCAGTCCAGTGATGAGTGTATGATCAGCCAAGTGATCAGTGCATGATTGCCAACTCATCAGTGCATGATCAGTCACGTGATCAGTGCATGGTCAGTCACGTGATCAGTGCATGATCAGTCACGTGATCACTGTATGATCATCCAGGTGATCAGTGCATGTTGAGTCATGTAATCAATGCATGATAGCACCGTGATCAGTGCACGATCAGTCCAGTGATGAGTGTATGATCAGCCAAGTGATCAGTGCAAGATAGCTACGTGATCAGTGCATGATCAGTCACATGATCAGTGCATGATCAGCCACGTCATCAGTGCATGATAGCCACGTGATCAGTGCATACAATTATGTGAACAGTGCATGCGCAATCACGTGATCAGTGCATGAGAGCCACGTGATAAGTGCATGATCAGTCACGTGATAGGTGTGTGATCATCCACGTGAACAGTGCATGCTCAGTCACGTGATCAGGGCCTGCTGAGCTGCGTGATTACTGTCTGCTCATCTGCTTGACAATTGCCAGCTGAGCTGCACGATTCCTGCCTGTCATCTCCTTGACATTTGCCACCTGTGCTGCGTAATTCCTGCCTGCTCATCTACTTGATTATTGCCAGCTGAACAGCATGATTTCTCAGAGCTGAGTTCCATGATTATTGCCTGCTGACTGATTCCTGCATACTCAGCTCTTTGTTCATTGCCTCCAGAGGCACATGATCAGTGTATGACACCAAACATGATCAGCACATGATCAGTCACATAATCAATGCATGATAAGCCAGGTGATCAGTGCATGATCAATTACGTGATCAGTGCATGATCAGTCATGCGACTAGTACATCGTAGCTGCGTGATCATTGCATGATCAGCCACGTGAGCAGTGCATGATAGCCACGTGATCAGTGCATGATCAGCCACGTGAACAGTGTATGATCAGCCACGTGATCAGTGCATGATACCTATGTGATCAGTTCATGTTTAGTCCCGTGATCTGTGCATGACCAGGCACGTGCTCAATGTATGATCAGCCACGTGATCAGTGCATGATCAGTCACGTGATACGTGTGTGATCAGCCACTTGATCAGTGCATGATAGCCACGTGATCACTTCATGAGTAGAAACGTGATCACTTCATGATCAGCCACGTGATCAGTGCATGATCAGCCACGTGATCAGTGCATGATCAGTCACGTGATCAGTGCATTATCAGACACGTGATCAGTGCATGATCAGTCATGTGACCAGTACATTGTAGCTGCGTGATCATTGCATGATCAGCCAAGTGAACAGTGCATGATAGCCACGTGATCAGTGCATGATCAGCCACGTGATCAGTGCATGATAAGTCACGTGATCATTTCATGATCTGCCACGTGATCAGTGCATGATAGCCACGTGATCAGTGCATGATCAATCACGTGATCAGTGCATGATCACTCACATGACCAGTACATGGTAGCTACGTGATCATTGCATGATCAGCCACGTGATCAGTGCATGACAGCCACGTGATCAGTGCATGATCAGTCACGTGATCAGTGCATGATCAGCCACATGATCAGTGCATGATCAATTACGTCATCATTGCATGATCAGTCACGTGACCATTACATGGTAGCTGCGTGATCATTGCATGATCAGCCAAGTTAGCAGTACATGATAGCCACGTGATGAGTGCATGATCAGTCACGTGATCAGTCCATGATTATTCATGTGTTCAGTGCATGATCAGCCACGTGATCAGTGCAAGATCAATTACGTGATCAGTGCATGATCACTCACGTGACCAGTACATGGTAGCTACGTGATCATTGCATGATCAGCCACGTGATCAGTGCATGACAGCCACGTGATCAGTGCATGATCAGTCATGTGATACGTGTGTGATCAGCCACGTGATCAGTGCATGATATCCACGTGATCAGTGAATGATAGCCACGTGATTAGTGCATGATAGCCACGTGATCAGTGCATGATCAGTCACGTGATACGTGTGTGATCAGCCACGTGATCAGTGCATGATGAGTCAGGTGATCAGTGCAGGATTAATTATGTGATCAGTGCATGATCAGTCACATGACAGGTGTGTGGTAAGCCACGTGAACAGTGCACGTTCAGCCACGTGATCAGTGCATGAATCCACGTGATCAGTGCATGATGAGTTACGTGAACAGTGTATGATCAGCCACGTGAGCAGTGCATGGTCAGACACGTGAACAGTGTATGATCAAACACGTGATCAGTGCATGATATCCACGTGATCAGTGCATGATGAGTCTCGTGAACAGTGCATATTCAGTCACATGATCAGTGCATGATCAGTCACGTGACTAGTATATGGTAGCTACGTGATCATTGCATGATCAGCCATGTGATCTGTGCATGATAGCCACGTGATCACGGCATGATAGCCACGTGATCAGTGCATGATCAGTCACGTGATCAGTGCATGATCAGCCACGTGATCAGTACATGACGAGGCACGTGATCAGTATGACCAGCCAAGTGATCAGTGCATGATCAGTCACGTGATCAGTGCATGATCAGTCACGTGATCAGTGCATGATCAGTCACGTGACCAGTACATGGTAGCTACGTGATCATTGCATGATCAGCCACGTGAGCAGTGCATGAGAGCCACGTGATCAGTTCGTGATCAGTGCATGATCAGTTACGTGAGCAGTGTATGATCAGCCACGTGATCAGTCCATGGGCAGTCATGTGATCAGTGCATGATTAGACGTGATCAGTGCATTTTCAGTCTCGTGGTCAGTGCATGATAGCCACGTGATCAGTGCATGATCAGTCACCTGATGGGTGTATGATCATTCACGTGACCGGTACATGGTAGCTATATGATCAGTGTATGACCAGCCATGTGATAAGTGCATGATAGCCACGTGATCAGTGCATGATCAGCCACGTGATCAGTGCATGATCAGTCACCTGATCAGTGCATGATCAGCCACATGATCAGTGCATGATCAATTACGTCATCAGTGCATGATCAGTCACCTGACCAATACATGGTAGCTGCGTGATCAGTGTATGACCAGCCAAGTGATCAGTGCATGATAGCCACGTGATCAGTGCATCATCAGTCACGTCATCAGTGCATGATCAGCCACATGATAAGTGCATGATCAATTATGTCATCAGTGCATGATCAGTCACGTGACCAGTACATGGTTGCTACGTGATCATTGCATGACCAGCCACGTGAGCAGTTCATGATAGCCACGTGATCAGTGCATGATCAGTCACGTGATCAGTACATGATCAGTCAACTGAACAGTGCATGGTCATTTACGTGATCTGAGCATGATCAGTCACGTGACCAGTATATGGTAGCTACGTGAACATTGCATGACCAGCAGGGTGAGAAGTGCATGATAGGCATGTGATGTGTGCATGATAAGTTACGTGAGCAGAGTATAATCAGCCACGTGATCAGTGCATGAGTGCCACGTGATCAGTGCATGATCAGTCACGTGACAGGTGTGTGGTAAGCCACGTGAACAGTGCATGTTCAGCCACGTGATCAGTGCATGAATCCACGTGATCAGTGCATGATCAGTTACATGAACAGTGTATGATCAGCCACGTGAGCAGTGCATGGTCAGACACGTGAACAGTGTATGATTAAACACGTGATCAGTGCATGATATCCACGTGATCAGTGCATGATGAGTCTCGTGAACAGTGCATGATCAGTCACGTGATCAGTGCATGATCAGCCACGTGATCAGTGCATGATCAGTCACTTGTCCAGTATATGGTAGCCACGTGATCATTGCATGATCATCCATGTGATCTGTGCATGATAGACACGTGTACAGTGCATGATCAGTCACGTGATCAGTGCATGATCAGTCACGTGATCAGTGTATGATCAGCCACGTGATCAGTGCATGATCAGCCACATGACCAGTACATGATCAATTACGTGATCAGTGCATGATCAGTCACGTGACCACTACATGGTAGCTATGTGATCATTGCATGAGCAGCCACGTGAGCAGTGCATGATAGCCACGTGATCAGTGCATGATCAGCCACGTGATCAGTGCATAATCAGCCACGTGATCAGTGCATGGTCAGTCACGTGATCAGTGCATGATCATCCACGTGATCAGTGCATGTGGAGTCATGTAGTCAATGCATGATAGCGCCGTAATCAGTGCACGATCAGTCCCGTGATGAGTGTATGATCAGCCAAGTGATCAGTGCAAGATAGCTACGTGATCAGTGCACGATCAGTCACATGATCAGTGCATGATCAGCCACGTCATCAGTGCATGATAGTCACGTGAGCAGTGCATACAATTACGTGATCAGTGCATGCGCAATCACGTGATCAGTGCATGAGAGCCACGTGATCAGTACATGATCATTCACGTGATAGGTGTGTGATCATCCACGTGAACAGTGCATGCTCAGTCACGTGATCAGGGCCTGCTAAGCTGCGTGATTACTGTCTGCTCATCTGCTTGACAATTGCCAGCTGAGCTGTACGATTCCTGCCTGTCATCTCCTTGACAATTGCCACCTGTGCTGCATAATTCCTGCCTGCTCATCTACTTGATTATTGCCAGCTGAGCAGCATGATTTCTCAGAGCTGAGTTCCATGATTATAGCCTGCTGACTGATTCCTGCCTACTCAGCTCTTTGTGCATTGCCTCCAGATGCACATGATCAGTGTGTGACACCAATCATGATCAGCACATGATCAGTCACATGATGAATGCATGATAAGCCAGGTGATCAGTGCATGATCAATTACGTGATCAATGCATGATCAGTCATGTGACCAGTACATGGCAGCTGCGTGATCACTGCATGATCAGCCACGTGACCAGAGCATGATAGCCACGTGATCAGTGCATGATCAGTCACGTGATCAGTGCATGATCAGTCACGTATTCAGTGCATGGTCAGCCACGTGATCAGTGCATGATCAATTACGTGATCAGTGCATGATAACTCACGGGACCAGTACATGGTAGCTACGTGATCATTGCATGATTAGCCACGGGATCAGTGCATGATCGATTACGTGATCAGTGCATGATCAGTTATGTGAGCAGTGTTTGATCAGCCACGTGATCAGTGCATGGTCAGACACGTGAACAGTGTGTGATTAGCCACGTGATCAGTGCATGATATCCATGTGATCAGTGCATGCTCAGTCACGTGATCAGGGCCTGCTGAGCTGCGTGATTACTGTCTGCTCATCTGCTTGACAATGCCAGCTGAGCTGCATGATTCCTGCCTGTCATCTGCTTGACAATTGCCAGCTGTGCTGTGTAATTCCTGCCTGCTCAGCTGCTTGATTATTGCCAGCTGAGCAGCATGATTCCTCACAGCTGAGTTCCATGATTATTGCCTGCTGACTGTTTGATTCATGCCTACTCAGCTCTTTGTTTATTGCCTCCAGAGGCACATGATCAGTGTATGACAGCAAACATGCTCAGCGCATGATCAGTCACATGGTCAGCGCCATTCAGTCACGTGATCACTACATGATAGTCATGTGATCAGTCCATGCTCAGTCATGCTATCAGTGCATGATCAGCCACGTGATCAGTGCATGATAGCCACGTGAAAATTGCATGATAGCCACGTGATCAGTGCATGATCAGCCAGGTGATCAGTGAATGATTGCTACGTGATTAGTTCATGATTAATCACGTGATCTGTGCATGACCAGGCAGGTGATCAGTGTATGATCAGCCACGTGAACAGTGCATGATAGCCACGTGATCAGTGCATGATCAGTCACCTGATGGGTGTATGATCAGTCACGTGACCGGTACATGGTAGCTACATGATCATTGCATGATCAGCCACGTGAGTAGTGCATGATAGCCACGTGATCAGTGAATGATTAGTGACGTGATCAGGACATGATCAGTCATGTAATCTGTGCATGACCAGGCACGTGATCGGTGTATGACCAGCCATGTGATCAGTGCATTATAGCCACGTGATCAGTGCATGATAAGTCACGTGATCAGTGCATGATCAGTCAAGTGATCAGTGCATGATCAGCCACGTGATCAGTGCATGATCAATTACGTCATCAGTGCATGATCAGTCACGTGACCAGTACATGGTAGCTGCGTGATCAGTGTATGACCAGCCAAGTGATCAGTTCATGATAGCCACGTGATCAGTGCATGATCAGTCACGTGATCAGTGCATGATCAGCCACATGATCAGTGCATGATCAGTCACGTGACCAGTACATGGTAGCTGCGTGATCATTTCATGATCAGCCACGATATCAGTGAATGATAGCCACGTGATCAGTGCATGATCACTCACGGGACCAGTACATGGTAGCTGCGTGATCAGTGTATGACCAGCCAAGTGATCAGTGCATGATAGCCACGTGATCAGTGCATGATCAGTCACGTGATCAGTGCGTGATCAGTCACGTGATCAGTACATGATCAGTCACGTGAACAGTGCATGATCATTTACGTGATCTGTGCATGATCAGTCACGTGACCAGTATATGGTAGCTACGTGAACATTGCATGACCAGCCAGGTGAGAAGTGCATGATAGCCACCTGATGTGTGCATGATCAATTACGTGAGCGGAATATGATCAGCCACGTGATCAGTGCATGAGTGCCACGTGATCAGTGCATGATCCGTCACGTGACAGGTGTGTGATAAGCCACGTGAACAGTGCATGTTCAGCCACGTGATCACTGCATGATATCCACGTGATTAGTGCATGATCAGTTACGTGAACAGTTTATGATCAGCCACGTGAGCAGTGCATGGTCAGACACGTGAACAGTTTATGATCAAACACGTGATCAGTGCATGATAGCCACGTGATCAGTGCATGATGAGTCTCGTGAAGAGTGCATGATCAGTCACGTGATCAGTGTATGATCAGCCACTTGATCAGTGCATGATCAATTACGTGATCAGTGCATGATCAGTCATGTGACCAGTACATGGTAGCTATGTGAACATTGTATGATCAGCCACGTAAGCAGTGCATGATAGCCACGTGATCAGTGCATGATGAGTCTCGTGAAGAGTGCATGATCAGTCACGTGATCAGTGTATGATCAGCCACTTGATCAGTGCATGATCAATTACGTGATCAATGCATGATCAGTCATGTGACCAGTACATGGTAGTTATGTGAACATTGTATGATCAGCCACGTAAGCAGTGCATGATAGACACGAGATCAGTGCATGATCAATCACGTTATCAGTACATGATCAGTCACGTGATCAGTGTATGATCAGTCACTTGATCAGTGCATGATCAATTACGTGATCAATGCATGATCAGTCACGTGACCAGTGCATGTAAGCTACGTGATCATTGCAGGATCAGCCACGTGAGCACTGCATGATAGACACGTGATCAGTGCATGATCATCTACGTGAGCAGTGTATGATCAGCCACGTGTTCAGTGCATGATCACTCACGTGAACAGTGCATGACAAGTCACCTGATCAGTGCATGATCAATTACGTGATCAGTGCATTATCACTCACGTGACCAGTACATGTAAGCTACGTGATCATTGCAGGATCAGCCACGTGAGCACTGCATGATAGACACGTGATCAGTGCATGATCATCTACGTGAGCAGTGTATGATCAGCCACGTGATCAGTGCAAGATCAGTCTCGTGATCAGTGTATGATCAACCACCTGATCAGTGCACGATAGCCAGGTAATGAGTGCACGATAGCCAGATGATCAGTGCATTATCAGTCAAGTGATCAGTGTATGATCAGCCAAGTAATCAGTGCATGATTGCCAACTCATCAGTGCATGATCAGTCACGTGATCAGTGCATGGTCAGTCACGTGATCAGTGCATGATCAGTCACGTGATCAGTGTATGATCATCCAGGTGATCAGTGCATGTTGAGTCATGTAATCAATGCATGATAGCACCGTGATCAGTGCACGATCAGTCCAGTGATGAGTGTATGATCAGCCAAGTGATCAGTGCAAGATAGCTACGTGATCAGTGCATGATCAGTCACATGATCAGTGCATGATCAGCCACGTCATCAGTGCATGATAGCCACGTGATCAGTGCATACAATTATGTGAACAGTGCATGCGCAATCACGTGATCAGTGCATGAGAGCCACGTGATAAGTGCATGATCAGTCACGTGATAGGTGTGTGATCATCCACGTGAACAGTGCATGCTCAGTCACGTGATCAGGGCCTGCTGAGCTGCGTGATTACTGTCTGCTCATCTGCTTGACAATTGCCAGCTGAGCTGCACGATTCCTGCCTGTCATCTCCTTGACATTTGCCACCTGTGCTGCGTAATTCCTGCCTGCTCATCTACTTGATTATTGCCAGCTGAGCAGCATGATTTCTCAGAGCTGAGTTCCATGATTATTGCCTGCTGACTGATTCCTGCCAACTCAGCTCTTTGTTCATTGCCTCCAGAGGCACATGATCAGTGTATGACACCAAACATGATCAGCACATGATCAGTCACATGATCAATGCATGATAAGCCAGGTGATCAGTGCATGATCAATTACGTGATCAGTGCATGATCAGTCATGCGACTAGTATATCGTAGCTGCGTGATCATTGCATGATCAGCCACGTGAGCAGTGCATGATAGCCACGTGATCAGTGCATGATCAGTCACGTGATCTATGCATGATCAGTCACGTGATCTGTGCATGATCAGTCACGTGATCAGTGCATGATCAGTCACGTGATACGTGTGTGATCAGCCACGTGATCAGTGCATGATAGCCACGTGATCACTTCATGAGTAGTCACGTGATCTGTGCATGACCAGGCACGTGCTCAGTGTATGATCAGCCACGTGATCAGTGCATGATCAGACACGTGAACAGTGTATGTTCAGCCACGTGATCAGTGCATGATACCTATGTGATCAGTTCATGTTTAGTGACGTGATCTGTGCATGACCAGGCACGTGCTCAATGTATGATCAGCCACGTGATCAGTGCATGATCAGTCACGTGATACGTGTGTGATCAGCCACTTGATCAGTGCATGATAGCCACGTGATCACTTCATGAGTAGTCACGTGATCACTTCATGATCAGCCACGTGATCAGTGCATGATCAGCCACGTGATCAGTGCATGATCAGTCACGTGATCAGTGCATGATAGCCACGTGATCAGTGCATGATCAGTCACGTGATCTGTGCATGATCAGTCACGTGATCAGTGCATGATCAATTACCTGATCAGTGCATGATCAGTCACGTGACCAGTGCACGGTAGCTACGTGATCATTGCATGATCAGCCACGTGATCAGTGCATGTGGACTCATGTAGTCAATGCATGATAGCGCCGTGATCAGTGCACGATCAGTCCCATGATGAGTGTATGATCAGCCAAGTGATCAGTGCAAGATAGCTACGTGATCAGTGCATGATCAGTCACATGATCAGTGCATGATCAGTCACGTGATAGGTGTGTGATCAGCCATGTAACAGTGCATGCTCAGTCACGTGATCAGGGCCAGCTGAGCTGCGTGATTACTGTCTGCTCATCTGCTTGACAATTGCCAGCTGAGCTGTACGATTCCTGCCTGTCATCTCCTTGACAATTGCCACCTGTGCTGCATAATTCCTGCCTGCTCATCTACTTGATTATTGCCAGCTGAGCAGCATGATTTCTCAGAGCTGAGTTCCATGATTATAGCCTGCTGACTGATTCCTGCCTACTCAGCTCTATGTTCATTGCCTCCAGAGGCACATGATCAGTGTGTGACACCAAACATGATCAGCACATGATCAGTCACATAATCAATGCATGATAAGCCAGGTGATCAGTGCATGATCAATTACGTGATTAGTGCATGATCAGTCATGTGACCAGTACATGGTAGCTACGTGATCATTGCATGATCAGCCACGTGATCAGTGCATGATCAGTCACGTGATACGTGTGTGATCAGCCACGTGATCCGTGCATGATATCCACGTGATCCGTGCATGATAGCCACGTGATCAGTGCATGATCAGTCACGTGATCTGTGCATGAACAGTCACGTGATCAGTGCATGATCAATTATCTGATCAGTGCATGATCAGTCACGTGACCAGTGCATGGTAGCTACGTGATCATTGCATGATCAGCCACGTGATCAGTGCATGATAGCCACGTGATCAGTGCATGATAGCCACATTATCAGTGCATGATCAGTCACGTGATATGTGTGTGATCAGCCACGTGATCAGTGCATGATATCCACGTGATCAGTTCAGGATAGCCACGTGATGACTTCATGATTATTCACGTGATCAGTGCATGTTCAGTCACGTGATACATGTGTGATCAGCCACGTGATCAGTGCATGATGAACCACGTGATCAGTGCAGGATCAATTACGTGATCAGTGCATGATCAGTCACGTGACAAGTACATGGTTGCTACCTGATCCTTGCATGATCAGCCACGTGAGCAGAGCATGATAGCCACGTGATCACTGCATGATAGCCACGTGATCAGTGCATGATCTGTCACGTGATACGTGTGTGATCAGACACGTGATCAGTGCATGTTATCCACGTGATCAGTGCAGGATAGCCACGTGATCACTTCATGAATATTTACGTGATCTGTACATGATCAGTCACGTGATACGTGTGTGATCAGCCACCGGATCAGTGCATGATGAGCCACGTGATCAGTGCAGGACCAATTACGTGATCAGTGCATGATCAGTCACGTGACAAGTACATGGTTGTTAACTGATCCTTGCATGATCAGCCACGTGAGCAGAGCATGATAGCCACATGATCAGTGCATGATCAGTCACGTGTAAAGTACATGATCAGTCACTTGAACAGGGAATGATCATTTACGTGATCTGTGCATGATCAGTCACGTGACCAGTATATGGTAGCTACGTGATCATTCCATGACGAGCCACGTGAGCAGTGCCTGATAGCCACGTGATGTGTGCATGATCAGTTACGTGAGCAGAGTATGATCAGCCACGTGATCAGTGCCTGAGTGCCACCTGATCAGTGCATGATATGTCACGTGACAGGTGTGTGGTCAGCCACGTGAACAGTGCATGTTCAGCCACGTGATCAGTGCATGATTGCCACGTGATCAGTGCATGATCAGTTACCTGAGCAGTGTATGATCAGCCACGTGATCAGTGCATGGTCAGACACGTGAACAGTGTATGATCAGCCACGTGATCAGTGCATGATATCCAAGTGATCAGTGCATGATCAATCACGTGATCAGTGTATGATCAGCCATGTGAACAGTGCATGCTCAGTCACGTGATCAGGGCCTGCTGAGCTGCGTGATTACTGTCTTCCATCTGCTTGACAATTGCCAGCTGAGCTGCATGATTCCTGCCTGTCATCTGCTTGACAATTGGCAGCTGTGCTGGGTAATTCCTGCCTGCTCAGCTGCTTGATTATGGCCAGCTGAGCAGCATGATTCCTCAGAGCTGAGTTCCATGATTATTGCCTGCTGACTGTTTGATTCGTGCCTACTCAGCTCTTTGTTTATTGCCTCCAGAGGCACATGATCAGTGTATGATAGAAAACATGATCAGCGCATGATCAGTCACATGATCAGCGCCATTAAGTAACGTGATCACTACATGATAGTCATGTGATCAGTCCATGCTCAGTCACGGTATCAGTGCATGATCAGCCACGTGATCAGTGCATGATCTGTCACATGATTAGTGTATGATCATCCACATGATCAGTGCATGGGCAGTCATGTGATCAGTGCATGATTAGACGTGATCAGTGCATTTTCAGTCTCGTGGTCAGTGCATGAAAGCCACGTGATCAGTGCATGATCAGTCACCTGATGGGTGTATGATCATTCACGTGACCGGTACATGGTAGCTATATGATCAGTGTATGACCAGCCATGTGATAAGTGCATGATAGCCACGTGATCAGTGCATGATCAGCCACGTGATAAGTGCATGATCAGTCACATGATCAGTGCATGATCAGCCACATGTTCAGTGCATAATCAATTACGTCATCAGTGCATGATCAGTCACCTGAAGAGTACATGGTAGCTGCGTGATCAGTGTATGACCAGCCAAGTGATCAGTGCATGATAGCCACGTGATCAGTGCATGATCAGTCACGTGATCAGTGCATGATCAGTCACGTGATCAGTGCATGATCAGCCACATGATCAGTGCATGATCAATTACGTCATCAGTGCATGATCAGTCACGTGACGAGTACATGGTAGCTGCGTGATCATTGCATGATCAGCCATGTTAACAGTGCATGATAGCCACGTGATCAGTGCATGATCAGTCACGTGATCAGTGCATGATTATTCACGTGTTCAGTGCATCATCAGCCACGTGATCAGTGCATGATCAATTACGTGATCAGTGCATGATCAGTCACGTGATCAGTACATGATAGCTACGTGATCATTTCATGATCAGCCACGTGATCAGTGCATGATAGCCACGTGATCAGTGCATGATCAATCATGTGATACATGTGTGATGAGCCACGTGATCAGTTCATGATATCCACGTGATCAGTGAATGATAGCCACGTGATTAGTGCATGAGAGCCACGTGATTAGTGCATGATCATTCACGTGATACGTGTGTGATCATCCACGTGATCAGTGAATGATGAGTCAGGTGATCAGTGCAGGATTAATTACGTGATCAGTGCATGATCAGTTACGTGACCAGTACATGGTTGCTACGTGATCATTGCATGATCAGCCACGTGAGCAGTGCATGATAGCCACGTGAACAGTGCATGCTCAGTCACGTGATCAGGGCCTGCTGAGCTGCGTGATTACTGTCTTCCATCTGCTTGACATTTGCCAGCTGAGCTGCACGATTCCTGCCTGTCATCTGCTTGACAATTGCCAGCTGTGCTGCGTAATTCCTGCCTGCTCAGCTGATTGATTATGGCCAGCTGAGCAGCATGATTCCTCACAGCTGAGTTCCATGATTATGGCCTGCTGACTGTTTGATTCGTGCCTACTCAGCTCTTTGTTTATTGCCTCCAGAGGCTCATGATCAGTGTATGATAGCAAACATGATCAGCGCATGATCAGTCACATGATCAGCACCATTAAGTCACGTGATCACTACATGATAGTCATGTGATCAGTCCATGCTCAGTCACGGTATCAGTGCATGATGAGCCACGTGATCAGTGCATGATCTGTCACAAGATTAGTGTATGATCATCCACATGATCAGTGCATGGGCAGTCATGTGATCAGTGCATGATTAGACGTGATCAGTGCATTTTCAGTCTCGTGGTCAGTGCATGATAGCCACGTGATCAGTGCATGATCAGTCACCTGATGGGTGTATGATCATTCACGTGACTGGTACATGGTAGCTATATGATCAGTGTATGACCAGCCATGTGATAAGTGCATGATAGCCACGTGATCAGTGCATGATCAGCCACGTGATCAGTGCATGATCAATGATCAGTCACGTGACCAGTACATGGTAGCTGCGTGAAGAGTGTATGACCAGCCAAGTGATCAGTGCATGATAGCTACGTGATCAGTGCATGATCAATTACATCATCAGTGCATGATCTGTCACGTGACCAGTACATGGTAGCTGCGTGATCATTGCATGATCAGCCAAGTTAGCAGTGCATGATAGCCATGTGATGAGTGCAAGATCAATTACGTGATCAGTGCATGATCACTCACGTGACCAGTACATGGTAGCTACGTGATCATTGCATGATCAGCCACGTGATCAGTGCATGATAGCCACGTGATCAGTGCATGATGAGTCATGTGATATGTGTGTGATCAGCCACGTGATCAGTGCATGATATCCATGTGATCAGTGAATGATAGCCACGTGATTAGTGCATGATAGCCACGTGATCAGTGCATGATCAGTCACGTGATACGTGTGTGATCAGCCACGTGATCAGTGCATGATGAGTCAGGTGATCAGTGCAGGATTAATTATGTGATCAGTGCATGATCAGTCACGTGACAGGTGTGTGGTAAGCCACGTGAACATTGCATGTTCAGCCACGTGATCATTGCATGAATCCACGTGATCAGTGCATGATCAGTTACGTGAACAGTGTATGATCAGACACGTGAGCAGTGCATGGTGAGACACGTGAACAGTGTATGATCAAACACGTGATCAGGGCATGATATCCACGTGATTAGTGCATGATGAGTCTCGTGAACAGTGCATATTCAGTCACATGATCAGTGCATGATCAGCCACGTGATCAGTGCATGATCAGTCACGTGACTAGCATATGGTAGCTTCGTGATCATTGCATGATCAGCCATGGGATCTGTGCATGATAGCCACGTGATCACTGCATGATAGCCACGTGATCAGTGCATGATCAGTCACGTGATCAGTGCATGATCAGCCACGTGATCAGTGCATGACGAGGCACGTGATCAGTATGACCAGCCAAGTGATCAGTGCATGATAGCCACGTGATCAGTGAATGATCAGTCACGTGATCAGTGCATGATCAGTCTCGTGATCAGTGCATGATCAGTCACGTGACCAGTACATGGTAGCTACGTGATCATTGCATGATCAGCCACGTGAGCAGTGCATGAGAGCCACGTGATCAGTTCATGATCAGCCACGTGATCAGTGCATGATCAGTTACGTGAGCAGTGTATGATCAGCCACGTGATCAGTGCATGATGAGTCAGGTGATCAGTGCAGGATTAATTACGTGATCAGTGCATGATCAGTCTCGTGACAGGTGTCTGGTAAGCCACGTGAACAGTGCATGCTCAGTCACTTGATCAGGGCCTGCTGAGCTGCGTGATTACTGTCTGCTCATCTGCTTGACAATTGCCAGCTGAGCTGCACGATTCCTGCCTGTCATCTCCTTGACAATTGCCACCTGTGCTGCGTAATTCGTGCCTGCTCATCTACTTGATTAATGCCAGCTGAGCAGCATGATTTCTCAGAGCTGAGTTCCATGATTATAGCCTGCTGACTGATTCCTGCCTACTCAGCTCTATGTTCATTGCCTCCAGAGGCACATGATCAGTGTGTGACACCAAACATGATTAGCACATGATCAGTCATATAATCAATGCATGAAAAGCCAGGTGATCAGTGCATGATCAATTACGTGATCAGTGCATGATCAGTCATGTGACCAGTACATGGTAGCTGCGTGATCATTGCATGATCAGCCACGTTAGCAGTGCATGATAGCCACGTGATCAGTGCATGATCAGTCACGTGATATGTGCATGGTCACGTGATCTGTGCATGATCAGTCACGTGACCAGTGCATGGTAGCTACGTGATCATTGCATGATCAGCCACGTGATCAGTGCATGATATCCACGTGATCAGTGCATGATAGCCACGTGATCAGTGCATGATCAGTCACGAGATACGTGTGTGATCAGCCACGTGATCAGTGCATGTTATCCATGTGATCAGTGCAGGATAGCCACGTGATGTCTTCCTGATTATTTACGTGATCTGTACATGATCAGTCACGTGATACGTGTGTGATCAGCCACCGGATCAGTGCGTGATGAGCCATGTGATCATTGAAGGATCAATTACGTGATCAGTGCATGATCAGTCACATGACAAGTACATGGTTGCTACGTGATCATTGCGTGATCAGCCACGTGATCAGTGCATGATAGCCACGTGATCAGTGCATGATAGCCACATGATCAGTGCATGAGAGCCAGGTGATCAGTGCATGATCAGTCACGTGATCTGTGCATGATCAGTCACGTGATCAGTGCATGATCAATTACCTGATCAGTGCATGATCAGTCACGTGACCAGTGCACGGTAGCTACGTGATCATTGCATGATCAGCCACGTGATCAGTGCATGTGGACTCATGTAGTCAATGCATGATAGCGCCGTGATCAGTGCACGATCAGTCCCATGATGAGTGTATGATCAGCCAAGTGATCAGTGCATGTTATCCACGTGATCAGTGCAGGAGAGCCACGTGATCACTTCATGATTATTTACGTGATCTGTACATGATCAGTCACGTGATACGTGTGTGATCATCCACCGGATCAGTGCGTGATGAGCCATGTGATCAGTGTAGGATCAATTACGTGATCAGTGCTTGATCAGTCACGTGACCAGTACATGGTAGCTGCGTGATCATCGCATGATCAGCCACATGAGCAGTGCATGATAGCTACGTGATCAGTGCATAATCAGACACGAGATCAGTGCATGATCAGTCACGTGATCAGTGCATGATCAGCCACATGATCAGTGCATGATCAATGACGTCATCAGTGCATGATCAGTCACGTGACCAGTACATGGTAGCTGCGTGATCATTGCATGATCAGCCAAGTTAGCAGTGCATGATAGCCACGTGATCAGTGCATGATCAGTCACGTGATCAGTGCATGATTATTCACGTGTTCAGTGCATCATCAGCCACGTGATCAGTGCATGATCAATTACGTGATCAGTGCATGATCAGTCACGTGACCAGTACATGGCAGCTACGTGATCATTGCATGATCAGCCACGTGATCAGTGCATGATAGCCACGTGATCAGTGCATGATCAGTCATGTGATACGTGTGTGATCAGCCACGTGATCAGTTCATGATATCCACGTGATCAGTGCATGAGAGCCACGTGATCAGTGCATGATCATTCACGTGATATGTGTGTGATCAGCCACGTGATCAGTGCATGATGAGTCAGGTGATCAGTGCAGTATTAATTACGTGATCAGTGCATGATCAGTCACGTGACCAGTACATGGTTGCTACGTGATCATTGCATGATCAGCCACGTGAGCAGTGCATGATAGCCACGTGAAGAGTGCATGCTCAGTCACGTGATCAGGGCCTGCTGAGCTGCGTGATTACTGTCTTCCATCTGCTTGACAATTGCCAGCTGTGCTGCGTAATTCCTGCCTGCTCAGCTGCTTGATTATTGCCAGCTGAGCAGCATGTTTCCTCACAGCTGAGTTCCATGATTATGGCCTGCTGACTGTTTGATTCGTGCCTACTCAGCTCTTTGTTTATTGCCTCCAGAGGCACATGATCAGTGTATGATAGCAAACATGATCAGCGCATGATCAGTCACTTGATCAGCGCCATTAAGTGAAGTGATCACTATATGATAGTCATGTGATCAGTCCATGCTCAGTCACGGTATCAGTGCATGATCAGCCACGTGATCAGTGCATGATCTGTCACATGATTAGTGTATGATCATCCACATGATCAGTGCATGGGCAGTCATGTGATCAGTGCATGATTAGACGTGATCAGTGCATTTTCAGTCTCGTGGTCAGTGCATGATAGCCACGTGATCAGTGCATGATCAGTCACCTGATGGGTGTATGATCATTCAGGTGACCGGTACATGGTACCTATATGATCAGTGTATGACCAGCCATGTGATAAGTGCATGATAGCCACGTGATCAGTGCATGATCATCCACGTAATCAGTGCATGATCAGTCACGTGGTCAGTGCATGATCAGCCACATGATCAGTGCATGATCAATGATCAGTCACGTGACCAGTACATGGTAGCTGTGTGAAGAGTGTATGACCAGCCAAGTGATCAGTGCATGATAGCCACGTGATCAGTGCATGATCAATCACGTGATCAGTGCATGATCAGTCACGTGATCAGTGCATGATCAGCCACATGATCAGTGCATGATCAATTACGTCATTATTGCATGATCAGTCACGTGACCAGTACATGGTAGCTGCGTGATCATTGCATGAGCAGCCAAGTTAGCAGTGCATGATAGCCACGTGATGAGTGCAAGATCAATTACGTGATCAGTGCATCATCACTCACGTGACCAGTACATGGTAGCTACGTGATCATTGCATGATCAGCCACGTGATCAGTGCATGATATCCACGTGATCAGTGAATGATAGCCACGTGATTAGTGCATGATAGCCACGTGATCAGTGCATGATCAGTCACGTGATACGTGTGTGATCAGCCACGTGATCAGTGCATGATGAGTCAGGTGATCAGTGCAGGATTAATTACGTGATCAGTGCATGATCAGTCACGTGACAGGTGTCTGGTAAGCCACGTGAACAGTGCATGCTCAGTCACGTGATCAGGGCCTGCTGAGCTGCGTGATTACTGTCTGCTCATCTGCTTGACAATTGCCAGCTGAGCTGCACCATTCCTGCCTGTCATCTCCTTGACAATTGCCACCTGTGCTGCGTAATTCCTGCCTGCTCATCTACTTGATTAATGCCAGCTGAGCAGCATGATTTCTCAGAGCTGAGTTCCATGATTATAGCCTGCTGACTGATTCCTGCCTACTCAGCTCTATGTTCATTGCCTCCAGAGGCACATGATCAGTGTGTGACACCAAACATGATTAGCACATGATCAGTCACATAATCAATGCATGAAAAGCCAGGTGATCAGTGCATGATCAATTACGTGATCAGTGCATGATCAGTCATGTGACCAGTACATGGTAGCTGCGTGATCATTGCATGATCAGCCACGTGAGCAGTGCATGATAGCCACGTGATCAGTGCATGATCAGTCACGTGATCTGTGCATGGTCACGTGATCTGTGCATGATCAGTCACGTGACCAGTGCATGGTAGCTACGTGATCATTGCATGATCAGCCACGTGATCAGTGCATGATATCCACGTGATCAGTGCATGATAGCCACGTGATCAGTGCATGATCAGTCACGAGATACGTGTGTGATCAGCCACGTGATCAGTGCATGTTATCCATGTGATCAGTGCAGGATAGCCACGTGATGTCTTCCTGATTATTTACGTGATCTGTACATGATCAGTCACGTGATACGTGTGTGATCAGCCACCGGATCAGTGCGTGATGAGCCATGTGATCATTGAAGGATCAATTACGTGATCAGTGCATGATCAGTCACATGACAAGTACATGGTTGCTACGTGATCATTGCGTGATCAGCCACGTGATCAGTGCATGATAGCCACGTGATCAGTGCATGATAGCCACATGATCAGTGCATGAGAGCCAGGTGATCAGTGCATGATCAGTCACGTGATCTGTGCATGATCAATTACCTGATCAGTGCATGATCAGTCACGTGACCAGTGCACGGTAGCTACGTGATCATTGCATGATCAGCCACGTGATCAGTGCATGTGGACTCATGTAGTCAATGCATGATAGCGCCGTGATCAGTGCACGATCAGTCCCATGATGAGTGTATGATCAGCCAAGTGATCAGTGCAAGATAGCTACGTGATCAGTGCATGATCAGTCACATGATCAGTGCATGATCAGTCACGTGATAGGTGTGTGATCAGCCATGTAACAGTGCATGCTCAGTCACGTGATCAGGGCCAGCTGAGCTGCGTGATTACTGTCTGCTCATCTGCTTGACAATTGCCAGCTAAGCTGTACGATTCCTGCCTGTCATCTCCTTGACAATTGCCACCTGTGCTGCATAATTCCTGCCTGCTCATCTACTTGATTATTGCCAGCTGAGCAGCATGATTTCTCAGAGCTGAGTTCCATGATTATATCCTGCTGACTGATTCCTGCCTACTCAGCTCTATGTTCATTGCCTCCAGAGGCACATGATCAGTGTGTGACACCAAACATGATCAGCACATGATCAGTCACATAATCAATGCATGATAAGCCAGGTGATCAGTGCATGATCAATTACGTGATTAGTGCATGATCAGTCATGTGACCAGTACATGGTAGCTACGTGATCATTGCATGATCAGCCACGTGATCAGTGCATGATCAGTCACGTGATACGTGTGTGATCAGCCACGTGATCCGTGCATGATATCCACGTGATCCGTGCATGATAGCCACGTGATCAGTGCATGATCAGTCACGTGATCTGTGCATGAACAGTCACGTGATCAGTGCATGATCAATTACCTGATCAGTGCATGATCAGTCACGTGACCAGTGCATGGTAGCTACGTGATCATTGCATGATCAGCCACGTGATCAGTGCATGATAGCCACGTGATCAGTGCATGATAGCCACATTATCAGTGCATGATCAGTCACGTGATATGTGTGTGATCAGCCACGTGATCAGTGCATGATATCCACGTGATCAGTTCAGGATAGCCACGTGATGACTTCATGATTATTCACGTGATCAGTGCATGTTCAGTCACGTGATACATGTGTGATCAGCCACGTGATCAGTGCATGATGAACCACGTGATCAGTGCAGGATCAATTACGTGATCAGTGCATGATCAGTCACGTGACAAGTATATGGTTGCTACCTGATCCTTGCATGATCAGCCACGTGAGCAGAGCATGATAGCCACGTGATCACTGCATGATAGCCACGTGATCAGTGCATGATCTGTCACGTGATACGTGTGTGATCAGACACGTGATGAGTGCATGTTATCCACGTGATCAGTGCAGGATAGCCACGTGATCACTTCATGAATATTTACGTGATCTGTACATGATCAGTCACGTGATACGTGTGTGATCAGCCACCGGATCAGTGCATGATGAGCCACGTGATCAGTGCAGGACCAATTACGTGATCAGTGCATGATCAGTCACGTGACAAGTACATGGTTGTTAACTGATCCTTGCATGATCAGCCACGTGAGCAGAGCATGATAGCCACATGATCAGTGCATGATCAGTCACGTGTAAAGTACATGATCAGTCACTTGAACAGGGAATGATCATTTACGTGATCTGTGCATGATCAGTCACGTGACCAGTAAATGGTAGCTACGTGATCATTCCATGACGAGCCACGTGAGCAGTGCCTGATAGCCACGTGATGTGTGCATGATCAGTTACGTGAGCAGAGTATGATCAGCCACGTGATCAGTGCATGAGTGCCACCTGATCAGTGCATGATATGTCACGTGACAGGTGTGTGGTCAGCCACGTGAACAGTGCATGTTCAGCCACGTGATCAGTGCATGATTGCCACGTGATCAGTGCATGATCAGTTACCTGAGCAGTGTATGATCAGCCACGTGATCAGTGCATGTTCAGACACGTGAACAGTGTATGATCAGCCACGTGATCAGTGCATGATATCCAAGTGATCAGTGCATGATCAATCACGTGATCAGTGTATGATCAGCCATGTGAACAGTGCATGCTCAGTCACGTGATCAGGGCCTGCTGAGCTGCGTGATTACTGTCTTCCATCTGCTTGACAATTGCCAGCTGAGCTGCATGATTCCTGCCTGTCATCTGCTTGACAATTGGCAGCTGTGCTGGGTAATTCCTGCCTGCTCAGCTGCTTGATTATGGCCAGCTGAGCAGCATGATTCCTCAGAGCTGAGTTCCATGATTATTGCCTGCTGACTGTTTGATTCGTGCCTACTCAGCTCTTTGTTTATTGCCTCCAGAGGCACATGATCAGTGTATGATAGAAAACATGATCAGCGCATGATCAGTCACATGATCAGCGCCATTAAGTAACGTGATCACTACATGATAGTCATGTGAAAAGTCCATGCTCAGTCACGGTATCAGTGCATGATCAGCCACGTGATCAGTGCATGATCTGTCACATGATTAGTGTATGATCATCCACATGATCAGTGCATGGGCAGTCATGTGATCAGTGCATGATTAGACATGATCAGTGCATTTTCAGTCTCGTGGTCAGTGCATGAAAGCCACGTGATCAGTGCATGATCAGTCACCTGATGGGTGTATGATCATTCACGTGACCGGTACATGGTAGCTATATGATCAGTGTATGACCAGCCATGTGATAAGTGCATGATAGCCACGTGATCAGTGCATGATCAGCCACGTGATAAGTGCATGATCAGTCACATGATCAGTGCATGATCAGCCACATGATCAGTGCATAATCAATTACGTCATCAGTGCATGATCAGTCACCTGAAGAGTACATGGTAGCTGCGTGATCAGTGTATGACCAGCCAAGTGATCAGTGCATGATAGCCACGTGATCAGTGCATGATCAGTCACGTGATCAGTGCATGATCAGTCACGTGATCAGTGCATGATCAGCCACGTGATCAGTGCATGATCAATTACGTCATCAGTGCATGATCAGTCACGTGACGAGTACATGGTAGCTGCGTGATCATTGCATGATCAGCCATGTTAACAGTGCATGATAGCCACGTGATCAGTGCATGATCAATTACGTGATCAGTGCATGATCAGTCACGTGATCAGTACATGATAGCTACGTGATCATTTCATGATCAGCCACGTGATCAGTGCATGATAGCCACGTGATCAGTGCATGATCAATCATGTGATACATGTGTGATGAGCCACGTGATCAGTTCATGATATCCACGTGATCAGTGAATGATAGCCACGTGATTAGTGCATGAGAGCCACATGATTAGTGCATGATCATTCACGTGATACGTGTGTGATCATCCACGTGATCAGTGAATGATGAGTCAGGTGATCAGTGCAGGATTAATTACGTGATCAGTGCATGATCAGTTACGTGACCAGTACATGGTTGCTACGTGATCATTGCATGATCAGCCACGTGAGCAGTGCATGATAGCCACGTGAACAGTGCATGCTCAGTCACGTGATCAGGGCCTGCTGAGCTGCGTGATTACTGTCTTCCATCTGCTTGACATTTGCCAGCTGAGCTGCACGATTCCTGCCTGTCATCTGCTTGACAATTGCCAGCTGTGCTGCGTAATTCCTGCCTGCTCAGCTGATTGATTATGGCCAGCTGAGCAGCATGATTCCTCACAGCTGAGTTCCATGATTATGGCCTGCTGACTGTTTGATTCGTGCCTACTCAGCTCTTTGTTTATTGCCTCCAGAGGCTCATGATCAGTGTATGAGAGCAAACATGATCAGCGCATGATCAGTCACATGATCAGCACCATTAAGTCACGTGATCACTACATGATAGTCATGTGATCAGTCCATGCTCAGTCACGGTATCAGTGCATGATGAGCCACGTGATCAGTGCATGATCTGTCACAAGATTAGTGTATGATCATCCACATGATCAGTGCATGGGCAGTCATGTGATCAGTGCATGATTAGACGTGATCAGTGCATTTTCAGTCTCGTGGTCAGTGCATGATAGCCACGTGATCAGTGCATGATCAGTCACCTGATGGGTGTATGATCATTCACGTGACTGGTACATGATAGCTATATGATCAGTGTATGACCAGCCATGTGATAAGTGCATGATAGCCACGTGATCAGTGCATGATCAGCCACGTGATCAGTGCATGATCAATGATCAGTCACGTGACCAGTACATGGTAGCTGCGTGAAGAGTGTATGACCAGCCAAGTGATCAGTGCATGATAGCTACGTGATCAGTGCATGATCAATTACATCATCAGTGCATGATCTGTCACGTGACCAGTACATGGTAGCTGCGTGATCATTGCATGATCAGCCAAGTTAGCAGTGCATGATAGCCATGTGATGAGTGCAAGATCAATTACGTGATCAGTGCATGATCACTCACGTGACCAGTACATGGTAGCTACGTGATCATTGCATGATCAGCCACGTGATCAGTGCATGATAGCCACGTGATCAGTGCATGATGAGTCATGTGATATGTGTGTGATCAGCCACGTGATCAGTGCATGATATCCATGTGATCAGTGAATGATAGCCACGTGATTAGTGCATGATAGCCACGTGATCAGTGCATGATCAGTCACGTGATACGTGTGTGATCAGCCACGTGATCAGTGCATGATGAGTCAGGTGATCAGTGCAGGATTAATTATGTGATCAGTGCATGATCAGTCACGTGACAGGTGTGTGGTAAGCCACGTGAACATTGCATGTTCAGCCACGTGATCATTGCATGAATCCACGTGATCAGTGCATGATCAGTTACGTGAACAGTGTATGATCAGACACGTGAGCAGTGCATGGTGAGACACGTGAACAGTGTATGATCAAACACGTGATCAGGGCATGATATCCACGTGATTAGTGCATGATGAGTCTCGTGAACAGTGCATATTCAGTCACATGATCAGTGCATGATCAGCCACGTGATCAGTGCATGATCAGTCACGTGACTAGCATATGGTAGCTTCGTGATCATTGCATGATCAGCCATGGGATCTGTGCATGATAGCCACGTGATCACTGCATGATAGCCACGTGATCAGTGCATGATCAGTCACGTGATCAGTGCATGATCAGCCACGTGATCAGTGCATGACGAGGCACGTGATCAGTATGACCAGCCAAGTGATCAGTGCATGATAGCCACGTGATCAGTGAATGATCAGTCACGTGATCAGTGCATGATCAGTCTCGTGATCAGTGCATGATCAGTCACGTGAACAGTACATGGTAGCTACGTGATCATTGCATGATCAGCCACGTGAGCAGTGCATGAGAGCCACGTGATCAGTTCATGATCAGCCACGTGATCAGTGCATGATCAGTTACGTGAGCAGTGTATGATCAGCCACGTGATCAGTGCATGATGAGTCAGGTGATCAGTGCAGGATTAATTACGTGATCAGTGCATGATCAGTCTCGTGACAGGTGTCTGGTAAGCCACGTGAACAGTGCATGCTCAGTCACGTGATCAGGGCCTGCTGAGCTGCGTGATTACTGTCTGCTCATCTGCTTGACAATTGCCAGCTGAGCTGCACGATTCCTGCCTGTCATCTCCTTGACAATTGCCACCTGTGCTGCGTAATTCGTGCCTGCTCATCTACTTGATTAATGCCAGCTGAGCAGCATGATTTCTCAGAGCTGAGTTCCATGATTATAGCCTGCTGACTGATTCCTGCCTACTCAGCTCTATGTTCATTGCCTCCAGAGGCACATGATCAGTGTGTGACACCAAACATGATTAGCACATGATCAGTCATATAATCAATGCATGAAAAGCCAGGTGATCAGTGCATGATCAATTACGTGATCAGTGCATGATCAGTCATGTGACCAGTACATGGTAGCTGCGTGATCATTGCATGATCAGCCACGTGAGCAGTGCATGATAGCCACGTGATCAGTGCATGATCAGTCACGTGATATGTGCATGGTCACGTGATCTGTGCATGATCAGTCACGTGACCAGTGCATGGTAGCTACGTGATCATTGCATGATCAGCCACGTGATCAGTGCATGATATCCACGTGATCAGTGCATGATAGCCACGTGATCAGTGCATGATCAGTCACGAGATACGTGTGTGATCAGCCACGTGATCAGTGCATGTTATCCATGTGATCAGTGCAGGATAGCCACGTGATGTCTTCCTGATTATTTACGTGATCTGTACATGATCAGTCACGTGATACGTGTGTGATCAGCCACCGGATCAGTGCGTGATGAGCCATGTGATCATTGAAGGATCAATTACGTGATCAGTGCATGATCAGTCACATGACAAGTACATGGTTGCTACGTGATCATTGCGTGATCAGCCACGTGATCAGTGCATGATAGCCACGTGATCAGTGCATGATAGCCACATGATCAGTGCATGAGAGCCAGGTGATCAGTGCATGATCAGTCACGTGATCTGTGCATGATCAGTCACGTGATCAGTGCATGATCAATTACCTGATCAGTGCATGATCAGTCACGTGACCAGTGCACGGTAGCTACGTGATCATTGCATGATCAGCCACGTGATCAGTGCATGTGGACTCATGTAGTCAATGCATGATAGCGCCGTGATCAGTGCACGATCAGTCCCATGATGAGTGTATGATCAGCCAAGTGATCAGTGCATGTTATCCACGTGATCAGTGCAGGAGAGCCACGTGATCACTTCATGATTATTTACGTGATCTGTACATGATCAGTCACGTGATACGTGTGTGATCATCCACCGGATCAGTGCGTGATGAGCCATGTGATCAGTGTAGGATCAATTACGTGATCAGTGCTTGATCAGTCACGTGACCAGTACATGGTAGCTGCGTGATCATCGCATGATCAGCCACATGAGCAGTGCATGATAGCTACGTGATCAGTGCATAATCAGACACGAGATCAGTGCATGATCAGTCACGTGATCAGTGCATGATCAGCCACATGATCAGTGCATGATCAATGACGTCATCAGTGCATGATCAGTCACGTGACCAGTACATGGTAGCTGCGTGATCATTGCATGATCAGCCAAGTTAGCAGTGCATGATAGCCACGTGATCAGTGCATGATCAGTCACGTGATCAGTGCATGATTACTCACGTGTTCAGTGCATCATCAGCCACGTGATCAGTGCATGATCAATTACGTGATCAGTGCATGATCAGTCACGTGACCAGTACATGGCAGCTACGTGATCATTGCATGATCAGCCACGTGATCAGTGCATGATAGCCACGTGATCAGTGCATGATCAGTCATGTGATACGTGTGTGATCAGCCACGTGATCAGTTCATGATATCCACGTGATCAGTGCATGAGAGCCACGTGATCAGTGCATGATCATTCACGTGATATGTGTGTGATCAGCCACGTGATCAGTGCATGATGAGTCAGGTGATCAGTGCAGTATTAATTACGTGATCAGTGCATGATCAGTCACGTGACCAGTACATGGTTGCTACGTGATCATTGCATGATCAGCCACGTGAGCAGTGCATGATAGCCACGTGAAGAGTGCATGCTCAGTCACGTGATCAGGGCCTGCTGAGCTGCGTGATTACTGTCTTCCATCTGCTTGACAATTGCCAGCTGTGCTGCGTAATTCCTGCCTGCTCAGCTGCTTGATTATTGCCAGCTGAGCAGCATGTTTCCTCACAGCTGAGTTCCATGATTATGGCCTGCTGACTGTTTGATTCGTGCCTACTCAGCTCTTTGTTTATTGCCTCCAGAGGCACATGATCAGTGTATGATAGCAAACATGATCAGCGCATGATCAGTCACTTGATCAGCGCCATTAAGTGAAGTGATCACTATATGATAGTCATGTGATCAGTCCATGCTCAGTCACGGTATCAGTGCATGATCAGCCACGTGATCAGTGCATGATCTGTCACATGATTAGTGTATGATCATCCACATGATCAGTGCATGGGCAGTCATGTGATCAGTGCATGATTAGACGTGATCAGTGCATTTTCAGTCTCGTGGTCAGTGCATGATAGCCACGTGATCAGTGCATGATCAGTCACCTGATGGGTGTATGATCATTCAGGTGACCGGTACATGGTACCTATATGATCAGTGTATGACCAGCCATGTGATAAGTGCATGATAGCCACGTGATCAGTGCATGATCATCCACGTAATCAGTGCATGATCAGTCACGTGGTCAGTGCATGATCAGCCACATGATCAGTGCATGATCAATGATCAGTCACGTGACCAGTACATGGTAGCTGTGTGAAGAGTGTATGACCAGCCAAGTGATCAGTGCATGATAGCCACGTGATCAGTGCATGATCAATCACGTGATCAGTGCATGATCAGTCACGTGATCAGTGCATGATCAGCCACATGATCAGTGCATGATCAATTACGTCATTATTGCATGATCAGTCACGTGACCAGTACATGGTAGCTGCGTGATCATTGCATGAGCAGCCAAGTTAGCAGTGCATGATAGCCACGTGATGAGTGCAAGATCAATTACGTGATCAGTGCATCATCACTCACGTGACCAGTACATGGTAGCTACGTGATCATTGCATGATCAGCCACGTGATCAGTGCATGATATCCACGTGATCAGTGAATGATAGCCACGTGATTAGTGCATGATAGCCACGTGATCAGTGCATGATCAGTCACGTGATACGTGTGTGATCAGCCACGTGATCAGTGCATGATGAGTCAGGTGATCAGTGCAGGATTAATTACGTGATCAGTGCATGATCAGTCACGTGACAGGTGTCTGGTAAGCCACGTGAACAGTGCATGCTCAGTCACGTGATCAGGGCCTGCTGAGCTGCGTGATTACTGTCTGCTCATCTGCTTGACAATTGCCAGCTGAGCTGCACCATTCCTGCCTGTCATCTCCTTGACAATTGCCACCTGTGCTGCGTAATTCCTGCCTGCTCATCTACTTGATTAATGCCAGCTGAGCAGCATGATTTCTCAGAGCTGAGTTCCATGATTATAGCCTGCTGACTGATTCCTGCCTACTCAGCTCTATGTTCATTGCCTCCAGAGGCACATGATCAGTGTGTGACACCAAACATGATTAGCACATGATCAGTCACATAATCAATGCATGAAAAGCCAGGTGATCAGTGCATGATCAATTACGTGATCAGTGCATGATCAGTCATGTGACCAGTACATGGTAGCTGCGTGATCATTGCATGATCAGCCACGTGAGCAGTGCATGATAGCCACGTGATCAGTGCATGATCAGTCACGTGATCTGTGCATGGTCACGTGATCTGTGCATGATCAGTCACGTGACCAGTGCATGGTAGCTACGTGATCATTGCATGATCAGCCACGTGATCAGTGCATGATATCCACGTGATCAGTGCATGATAGCCACGTGATCAGTGCATGATCAGTCACGAGATACGTGTGTGATCAGCCACGTGATCAGTGCATGTTATCCATGTGATCAGTGCAGGATAGCCACGTGATGTCTTCCTGATTATTTACGTGATCTGTACATGATCAGTCACGTGATACGTGTGTGATCAGCCACCGGATCAGTGCGTGATGAGCCATGTGATCATTGAAGGATCAATTACGTGATCAGTGCATGATCAGTCACATGACAAGTACATGGTTGCTACGTGATCATTGCGTGATCAGCCACGTGATCAGTGCATGATAGCCACGTGATCAGTGCATGATAGCCACATGATCAGTGCATGAGAGCCAGGTGATCAGTGCATGATCAGTCACGTGATCTGTGCATGATCAATTACCTGATCAGTGCATGATCAGTCACGTGACCAGTGCACGGTAGCTACGTGATCATTGCATGATCAGCCACGTGATCAGTGCATGTGGACTCATGTAGTCAATGCATGATAGCGCCGTGATCAGTGCACGATCAGTCCCATGATGAGTGTATGATCAGCCAAGTGATCAGTGCAAGATAGCTACGTGATCAGTGCATGATCAGTCACATGATCAGTGCATGATCAGTCACGTGATAGGTGTGTGATCAGCCATGTAACAGTGCATGCTCAGTCACGTGATCAGGGCCAGCTGAGCTGCGTGATTACTGTCTGCTCATCTGCTTGACAATTGCCAGCTAAGCTGTACGATTCCTGCCTGTCATCTCCTTGACAATTGCCACCTGTGCTGCATAATTCCTGCCTGCTCATCTACTTGATTATTGCCAGCTGAGCAGCATGATTTCTCAGAGCTGAGTTCCATGATTATATCCTGCTGACTGATTCCTGCCTACTCAGCTCTATGTTCATTGCCTCCAGAGGCACATGATCAGTGTGTGACACCAAACATGATCAGCACATGATCAGTCACATAATCAATGCATGATAAGCCAGGTGATCAGTGCATGATCAATTACGTGATTAGTGCATGATCAGTCATGTGACCAGTACATGGTAGCTACGTGATCATTGCATGATCAGCCACGTGATCAGTGCATGATCAGTCACGTGATACGTGTGTGATCAGCCACGTGATCCGTGCATGATATCCACGTGATCCGTGCATGATAGCCACGTGATCAGTGCATGATCAGTCACGTGATCTGTGCATGAACAGTCACGTGATCAGTGCATGATCAATTACCTGATCAGTGCATGATCAGTCACGTGACCAGTGCATGGTAGCTACGTGATCATTGCATGATCAGCCACGTGATCAGTGCATGATAGCCACGTGATCAGTGCATGATAGCCACATTATCAGTGCATGATCAGTCACGTGATATGTGTGTGATCAGCCACGTGATCAGTGCATGATATCCACGTGATCAGTTCAGGATAGCCACGTGATGACTTCATGATTATTCACGTGATCAGTGCATGTTCAGTCACGTGATACATGTGTGATCAGCCACGTGATCAGTGCATGATGAACCACGTGATCAGTGCAGGATCAATTACGTGATCAGTGCATGATCAGTCACGTGACAAGTACATGGTTGCTACCTGATCCTTGCATGATCAGCCACGTGAGCAGAGCATGATAGCCACGTGATCACTGCATGATAGCCACGTGATCAGTGCATGATCTGTCACGTGATACGTGTGTGATCAGACACGTGATGAGTGCATGTTATCCACGTGATCAGTGCAGGATAGCCACGTGATCACTTCATGAATATTTACGTGATCTGTACATGATCAGTCACGTGATACGTGTGTGATCAGCCACCGGATCAGTGCATGATGAGCCACGTGATCAGTGCAGGACCAATTACGTGATCAGTGCATGATCAGTCACGTGACAAGTACATGGTTGTTAACTGATCCTTGCATGATCAGCCACGTGAGCAGAGCATGATAGCCACATGATCAGTGCATGATCAGTCACGTGTAAAGTACATGATCAGTCACTTGAACAGGGAATGATCATTTACGTGATCTGTGCATGATCAGTCACGTGACCAGTAAATGGTAGCTACGTGATCATTCCATGACGAGCCACGTGAGCAGTGCCTGATAGCCACGTGATGTGTGCATGATCAGTTACGTGAGCAGAGTATGATCAGCCACGTGATCAGTGCATGAGTGCCACCTGATCAGTGCATGATATGTCACGTGACAGGTGTGTGGTCAGCCACGTGAACAGTGCATGTTCAGCCACGTGATCAGTGCATGATTGCCACGTGATCAGTGCATGATCAGTTACCTGAGCAGTGTATGATCAGCCACGTGATCAGTGCATGTTCAGACACGTGAACAGTGTATGATCAGCCACGTGATCAGTGCATGATATCCAAGTGATCAGTGCATGATCAATCACGTGATCAGTGTATGATCAGCCATGTGAACAGTGCATGCTCAGTCACGTGATCAGGGCCTGCTGAGCTGCGTGATTACTGTCTTCCATCTGCTTGACAATTGCCAGCTGAGCTGCATGATTCCTGCCTGTCATCTGCTTGACAATTGGCAGCTGTGCTGGGTAATTCCTGCCTGCTCAGCTGCTTGATTATGGCCAGCTGAGCAGCATGATTCCTCAGAGCTGAGTTCCATGATTATTGCCTGCTGACTGTTTGATTCGTGCCTACTCAGCTCTTTGTTTATTGCCTCCAGAGGCACATGATCAGTGTATGATAGAAAACATGATCAGCGCATGATCAGTCACATGATCAGCGCCATTAAGTAACGTGATCACTACATGATAGTCATGTGAAAAGTCCATGCTCAGTCACGGTATCAGTGCATGATCAGCCACGTGATCAGTGCATGATCTGTCACATGATTAGTGTATGATCATCCACATGATCAGTGCATGGGCAGTCATGTGATCAGTGCATGATTAGACATGATCAGTGCATTTTCAGTCTCGTGGTCAGTGCATGAAAGCCACGTGATCAGTGCATGATCAGTCACCTGATGGGTGTATGATCATTCACGTGACCGGTACATGGTAGCTATATGATCAGTGTATGACCAGCCATGTGATAAGTGCATGATAGCCACGTGATCAGTGCATGATCAGCCACGTGATAAGTGCATGATCAGTCACATGATCAGTGCATGATCAGCCACATGATCAGTGCATAATCAATTACGTCATCAGTGCATGATCAGTCACCTGAAGAGTACATGGTAGCTGCGTGATCAGTGTATGACCAGCCAAGTGATCAGTGCATGATAGCCACGTGATCAGTGCATGATCAGTCACGTGATCAGTGCATGATCAGTCACGTGATCAGTGCATGATCAGCCACGTGATCAGTGCATGATCAATTACGTCATCAGTGCATGATCAGTCACGTGACGAGTACATGGTAGCTGCGTGATCATTGCATGATCAGCCATGTTAACAGTGCATGATAGCCACGTGATCAGTGCATGATCAATTACGTGATCAGTGCATGATCAGTCACGTGATCAGTACATGATAGCTACGTGATCATTTCATGATCAGCCACGTGATCAGTGCATGATAGCCACGTGATCAGTGCATGATCAATCATGTGATACATGTGTGATGAGCCACGTGATCAGTTCATGATATCCACGTGATCAGTGAATGATAGCCACGTGATTAGTGCATGAGAGCCACATGATTAGTGCATGATCATTCACGTGATACGTGTGTGATCATCCACGTGATCAGTGAATGATGAGTCAGGTGATCAGTGCAGGATTAATTACGTGATCAGTGCATGATCAGTTACGTGACCAGTACATGGTTGCTACGTGATCATTGCATGATCAGCCACGTGAGCAGTGCATGATAGCCACGTGAACAGTGCATGCTCAGTCACGTGATCAGGGCCTGCTGAGCTGCGTGATTACTGTCTTCCATCTGCTTGACATTTGCCAGCTGAGCTGCACGATTCCTGCCTGTCATCTGCTTGACAATTGCCAGCTGTGCTGCGTAATTCCTGCCTGCTCAGCTGATTGATTATGGCCAGCTGAGCAGCATGATTCCTCACAGCTGAGTTCCATGATTATGGCCTGCTGACTGTTTGATTCGTGCCTACTCAGCTCTTTGTTTATTGCCTCCAGAGGCTCATGATCAGTGTATGAGAGCAAACATGATCAGCGCATGATCAGTCACATGATCAGCACCATTAAGTCACGTGATCACTACATGATAGTCATGTGATCAGTCCATGCTCAGTCACGGTATCAGTGCATGATGAGCCACGTGATCAGTGCATGATCTGTCACAAGATTAGTGTATGATCATCCACATGATCAGTGCATGGGCAGTCATGTGATCAGTGCATGATTAGACGTGATCAGTGCATTTTCAGTCTCGTGGTCAGTGCATGATAGCCACGTGATCAGTGCATGATCAGTCACCTGATGGGTGTATGATCATTCACGTGACTGGTACATGGTAGCTATATGATCAGTGTATGACCAGCCATGTGATAAGTGCATGATAGCCACGTGATCAGTGCATGATCAGCCACGTGATCAGTGCATGATCAATGATCAGTCACGTGACCAGTACATGGTAGCTGCGTGAAGAGTGTATGACCAGCCAAGTGATCAGTGCATGATAGCTACGTGATCAGTGCATGATCAATTACATCATCAGTGCATGATCTGTCACGTGACCAGTACATGGTAGCTGCGTGATCATTGCATGATCAGCCAAGTTAGCAGTGCATGATAGCCATGTGATGAGTGCAAGATCAATTACGTGATCAGTGCATGATCACTCACGTGACCAGTACATGGTAGCTACGTGATCATTGCATGATCAGCCACGTGATCAGTGCATGATAGCCACGTGATCAGTGCATGATGAGTCATGTGATATGTGTGTGATCAGCCACGTGATCAGTGCATGATATCCACGTGATCAGTGAATGATAGCCACGTGATTAGTGCATGATAGCCACGTGATCAGTGCATGATCAGTCACGTGATACGTGTGTGATCAGCCACGTGATCAGTGCATGATGAGTCAGGTGATCAGTGCAGGATTAATTATGTGATCAGTGCATGATCAGTCACGTGACAGGTGTGTGGTAAGCCACGTGAACATTGCATGTTCAGCCACGTGATCATTGCATGAATCCACGTGATCAGTGCATGATCAGTTACGTGAACAGTGTATGATCAGACACGTGAGCAGTGCATGGTGAGACACGTGAACAGTGTATGATCAAACACGTGATCAGGGCATGATATCCACGTGATTAGTGCATGATGAGTCTCGTGAACAGTGCATATTCAGTCACATGATCAGTGCATGATCAGCCACGTGATCAGTGCATGATCAGTCACGTGACTAGCATATGGTAGCTTCGTGATCATTGCATGATCAGCCATGTGATCTGTGCATGATAGCCACGTGATCACTGCATGATAGCCACGTGATCAGTGCATGATCAGTCACGTGATCAGTGCATGATCAGCCACGTGATCAGTGCATGACGAGGCACGTGATCAGTATGACCAGCCAAGTGATCAGTGTATGATAGCCACGTGATCAGTGCATGATCAGTCACGTGATCAGTGCATGATCAGTCTCGTGATCAGTGCATGATCAGTCACGTGACCAGTACATGGTAGCTACGTGATCATTGCATGATCAGCCACGTGAGCAGTGCATGAGAGCCACGTGATCAGTTCATGATCAGCCACGTGATCAGTGCATGATCAGTTACGTGAGCAGTGTATGATCAGCCACGTGATCAGTGCATGGGCAGTCATGTGATCAGTGCATGATTAGACGTGATCAGTGCATTTTCAGTCTCGTGGTCAGTGCATGATAGCCACGTGATCAGTGCATGATCAGTCACGTGATCAGTGCATGATCAGCCACGTGATCAGTACATGACGAGGCACGCGATCAGTATGACCAGCCAAGTGATCAGTGCATGATAGCCACGTGATCAGTGCATGATCAGTCACGTGATCAGTGCATGATCAGTCACGTGATCAGTGCATCATCAGCCACGTGATCAGTGCATGATCAGTCACGTGACCAGTACATGGCAGCTGCGTGATCATTGCATGATCAGCCAAGTTAGCAGTGCATGATAGCCACGTGATCAGTGCATGATCAGTCACGTGATCAGTGCATGATTATTCACGTGTTCAGTGCATCATCAGCCACGTGATCAGTGCATGATCAATTACGTGATCAGTGCATGATCAGTCACGTGACCAGTACATGGCAGCTACGTGATCATTGCATGATCAGCCACGTGATCAGTGCATGATCAGTCATGTGATACGTGTGTGATCAGCCACGTGATCAGTTCATGATATCCACGTGATCAGTGAATGATAGCCACGTGATTAGTGCATGAGAGCCACGTGATCAGTGCATGATCATTCACGTGATATGTGTGTGATCAGCCACGTGATCAGTGCATGATGAGTCAGGTGATCAGTGCAGTATTAATTACGTGATCAGTGCATGATCAATCACGTGACCAGTACATGGTTGCTACGTGATCATTGCATGATCAGCCACGTGAGCAGTGCATGATAGCCACGTGAAGAGTGCATGCTCAGTCACGTGATCAGGGCCTGCTGAGCTGCGTGATTACTGTCTTCCATCTGCTTGACAATTGCCAGCTGTGCTGCGTAATTCCTGCCTGCTCAGCTGCTTGATTATTGCCAGCTGAGCAGCATGTTTCCTCACAGCTGAGTTCCATGATTATGGCCTGCTGACTGTTTGATTCGTGCCTACTCAGCTCTTTCTTTATTGCCTCCAGAGGCACATGATCAGTGTATGATAGCAAACATGATCAGCGCATGATCAGTCACTTGATCAGCGCCATTAAGTGAAGTGATCACTATATGATAGTCATGTGATCAGTCCATGCTCAGTCATGGTATCAGTGCATGATCAGCCACGTGATCAGTGCATGATCTGTCACATGATTAGTGTATGATCATCCACATGATCAGTGCATGGGCAGTCATGTGATCAGTGCATGATTAGACGTGATCAGTGCATTTTCAGTCTCGTGGTCAGTGCATGATAGCCACGTGATCAGTGCATGATCAGTCACCTGATGGGTGTATGATCATTCAGGTGACCGGTACATGGTACCTATATGATCAGTGTATGACCAGCCATGTGATAAGTGCATGATAGCCACGTGATCAGTGCATGATCATCCACGTAATCAGTGCATGATCAGTCACGTGGTCAGTGCATGATCAGCCACATGATCAGTGCATGATCAATGATCAGTCACGTGACCAGTACATGGTAGCTGTGTGAAGAGTGTATGACCAGCCAAGTGATCAGTGCATGATAGCCACGTGATCAGTGCATGATCAATCACGTGATCAGTGCATGATCAGTCACGTGATCAGTGCATGATCAGCCACATGATCAGTGCATGATCAATTACGTCATTATTGCATGATCAGTCACGTGACCAGTACATGGTAGCTGCGTGATCATTGCATGATCAGCCAAGTTAGCAGTGCATGATAGCCACGTGATGAGTGCAAGATCAATTACGTGATCAGTGCATCATCACTCACGTGACCAGTACATGGTAGCTACGTGATCATTGCATGATCAGCCACGTGATCAGTGCATGATATCCACGTGATCAGTGAATGATAGCCACGTGATTAGTGCATGATAGCCACGTGATCAGTGCATGATCAGTCACGTGATACGTGTGTGATCAGCCACGTGATCAGTGCATGATGAGTCAGGTGATCAGTGCAGGATTAATTACGTGATCAGTGCATGATCAGTCACGTGACAGGTGTCTGGTAAGCCACGTGAACAGTGCATGCTCAGTCACGTGATCAGGGCCTGCTGAGCTGCGTGATTACTGTCTGCTCATCTGCTTGACAATTGCCAGCTGAGCTGCACCATTCCTGCCTGTCATCTCCTTGACAATTGCCACCTGTGCTGCGTAATTCCTGCCTGCTCATCTACTTGATTAATGCCAGCTGAGCAGCATGATTTCTCAGAGCTGAGTTCCATGATTATAGCCTGCTGACTGATTCCTGCCTACTCAGCTCTATGTTCATTGCCTCCAGAGGCACATGATCAGTGTGTGACACCAAACATGATTAGCACAGGATCAGTCACATAATCAATGCATGAAAAGCCAGGTGATCAGTGCATGATCAATTACGTGATCAGTGCATGATCAGTCATGTGACCAGTACATGGTAGCTGCGTGATCATTGCATGATCAGCCACGTGAGCAGTGCATGATAGCCACGTGATCAGTGCATGATCAGTCACGTGATCTGTGCATGGTCACGTGATCTGTGCATGATCAGTCACGTGACCAGTGCATGGTAGCTACGTGATCATTGCATGATCAGCCACGTGATCAGTGCATGATATCCACGTGATCAGTGCATGATAGCCACGTGATCAGTGCATGATCAGTCACGAGATACGTGTGTGATCAGCCACGTGATCAGTGCATGTTATCCATGTGATCAGTGCAGGATAGCCACGTGATGTCTTCCTGATTATTTACGTGATCTGTACATGATCAGTCACGTGATACGTGTGTGATCAGCCACCGGATCAGTGCGTGATGAGCCATGTGATCATTGAAGGATCAATTACGTGATCAGTGCATGATCAGTCACATGACAAGTACATGGTTGCTACGTGATCATTGCGTGATCAGCCACGTGATCAGTGCATGATAGCCACGTGATCAGTGCATGATAGCCACATGATCAGTGCATGAGAGCCAGGTGATCAGTGCATGATCAGTCACGTGATCTGTGCATGATCAGTCACGTGATCAGTGCATGATCAATTACCTGATCAGTGCATGATCAGTCACGTGACCAGTGCACGGTAGCTACGTGATCATTGCATGATCAGCCACGTGATCAGTGCATGTGGACTCATGTAGTCAATGCATGATAGCGCCGTGATCAGTGCACGATCAGTCCCATGATGAGTGTATGATCAGCCAAGTGATCAGTGCAAGATAGCTACGTGATCAGTGCATGATCAGTCACATGATCAGTGCATGATCAGTCACGTGATAGGTGTGTGATCAGCCATGTAACAGTGCATGCTCAGTCACGTGATCAGGGCCAGCTGAGCTGCGTGATTACTGTCTGCTCATCTGCTTGACAATTGCCAGCTGAGCTGTACGATTCCTGCCTGTCATCTCCTTGACAATTGCCACCTGTGCTGCATAATTCCTGCCTGCTCATCTACTTGATTATTGCCAGCTGAGCAGCATGATTTCTCAGAGCTGAGTTCCATGATTATAGCCTACTGACTGATTCCTGCCTACTCAGCTCTATGTTCATTGCCTCCAGAGGCACATGATCAGTGTGTGACACCAAACATGATCAGCACATGATCAGTCACATAATCAATGCATGATAAGCCAGGTGATCAGTGCATGATCAATTACGTGATTAGTGCATGATCAGTCATGTGACCAGTACATGGTAGCTACGTGATCATTGCATGATCAGCCACGTGATCAGTGCATGATCAGTCACGTGATACGTGTGTGATCAGCCACGTGATCCGTGCATGATATCCACGTGATCCGTGCATGATAGCCACGTGATCAGTGCATGATCAGTCACGTGATCTGTGCATGAACAGTCACGTGATCAGTGCATGATCAATTACCTGATCAGTGCATGATCAGTCACGTGACCAGTGCATGGTAGCTACGTGATCATTGCATGATCAGCCACGTGATCAGTGCATGATAGCCACGTGATCAGTGCATGATAGCCACATTATCAGTGCATGATCAGTCACGTGATATGTGTGTGATCAGCCACGTGATCAGTGCATGATATCCACGTGATCAGTTCAGGATAGCCACGTGATGACTTCATGATTATTCACGTGATCAGTGCATGTTCAGTCACGTGATACATGTGTGATCAGCCACGTGATCAGTGCATGATGAACCACGTGATCAGTGCAGGATCAATTACGTGATCAGTGCATGATCAGTCACGTGACAAGTACATGGTTGCTACCTGATCCTTGCATGATCAGCCACGTGAGCAGAGCATGATAGCCACGTGATCACTGCATGATAGCCACGTGATCAGTGCATGATCTGTCACGTGATACGTGTGTGATCAGACACGTGATCAGTGCATGTTATCCACGTGATCAGTGCAGGATAGCCACGTGATCACTTCATGAATATTTACGTGATCTGTACATGATCAGTCACGTGATACGTGTGTGATCAGCCACCGGATCAGTGCATGATGAGCCACGTGATCAGTGCAGGACCAATTACGTGATCAGTGCATGATCAGTCACGTGACAAGTACATGGTTGTTAACTGATCCTTGCATGATCAGCCACGTGAGCAGAGCATGATAGCCACATGATCAGTGCATGATCAGTCATGTGTAAAGTACATGATCAGTCACTTGAACAGGGAATGATCATTTACGTGATCTGTGCATGATCAGTCACGTGACCAGTAAATGGTAGCTACGTGATCATTCCATGACGAGCCACGTGAGCAGTGCCTGATAGCCACGTGATGTGTGCATGATCAGTTACGTGAGCAGAGTATGATCAGCCACGTGATCAGTGCCTGAGTGCCACCTGATCAGTGCATGATATGTCACGTGACAGGTGTGTGGTCAGCCACGTGAACAGTGCATGTTCAGCCACGTGATCAGTGCATGATTGCCACGTGATCAGTGCATGATCAGTTACCTGAGCAGTGTATGATCAGCCACGTGATCAGTGCATGGTCAGACACGTGAACAGTGTATGATCAGCCACGTGATCAGTGCATGATATCCAAGTGATCAGTGCATGATCAATCACGTGATCAGTGTATGATCAGCCATGTGAACAGTGCATGCTCAGTCACGTGATCAGGGCCTGCTGAGCTGCGTGATTACTGTCTTCCATCTGCTTGACAATTGCCAGCTGAGCTGCATGATTCCTGCCTGTCATCTGCTTGACAATTGGCAGCTGTGCTGGGTAATTCCTGCCTGCTCAGCTGCTTGATTATGGCCAGCTGAGCAGCATGATTCCTCAGAGCTGAGTTCCATGATTATTGCCTGCTGACTGTTTGATTCGTGCCTACTCAGCTCTTTGTTTATTGCCTCCAGAGGCACATGATCAGTGTATGATAGAAAACATGATCAGCGCATGATCAGTCACATGATCAGCGCCATTAAGTAACGTGATCACTACATGATAGTCATGTGATCAGTCCATGCTCAGTCACGGTATCAGTGCATGATCAGCCACGTGATCAGTGCATGATCTGTCACATGATTAGTGTATGATCATCCGCATGATCAGTGCATGGGCAGTCATGTGATCAGTGCATGATTAGACGTGATCAGTGCATTTTCAGTCTCGTGGTCAGTGCATGAAAGCCACGTGATCAGTGCATGATCAGTCACCTGATGGGTGTATGATCATTCACGTGACCGGTACATGGTAGCTATATGATCAGTGTATGACCAGCCATGTGATAAGTGCATGATAGCCACGTGATCAGTGCATGATCAGCCACGTGATAAGTGCATGATCAGTCACATGATCAGTGCATGATCAGCCACATGATCAGTGCATAATCAATTACGTCATCAGTGCATGATCAGTCACCTGAAGAGTACATGGTAGCTGCGTGATCAGTGTATGACCAGCCAAGTGATCAGTGCATGATAGCCACGTGATCAGTGCATGATCAGTCACGTGATCAGTGCATGATCAGTCACGTGATCAGTGCATGATCAGCCACATGATCAGTGCATGATCAATTACGTCCTCAGTGCATGATCAGTCACGTGACGAGTACATGGTAGCTGCGTGATCATTGCATGATCAGCCATGTTAACAGTGCATGATAGCCACGTGATCAGTGCATGATCAATTACGTGATCAGTGCATGATCAGTCACGTGATCAGTACATGATAGCTACGTGATCATTTCATGATCAGCCACGTGATCAGTGCATGATAGCCACGTGATCAGTGCATGATCAATCATGTGATACATGTGTGATGAGCCACGTGATCAGTTCATGATATCCACGTGATCAGTGAATGATAGCCACGTGATTAGTGCATGAGAGCCACGTGATTAGTGCATGATCATTCACGTGATACGTGTGTGATCATCCACGTGATCAGTGAATGATGAGTCAGGTGATCAGTGCAGGATTAATTACGTGATCAGTGCATGATCAGTTACGTGACCAGTACATGGTTGCTACGTGATCATTGCATGATCAGCCACGTGAGCAGTGCATGATAGCCACGTGAACAGTGCATGCTCAGTCACGTGATCAGGGCCTGCTGAGCTGCGTGATTACTGTCTTCCATCTGCTTGACATTTGCCAGCTGAGCTGCACGATTCCTGCCTGTCATCTGCTTGACAATTGCCAGCTGTGCTGCGTAATTCCTGCCTGCTCAGCTGATTGATTATGGCCAGCTGAGCAGCATGATTCCTCACAGCTGAGTTCCATGATTATGGCCTGCTGACTGTTTGATTCGTGCCTACTCAGCTCTTTGTTTATTGCCTCCAGAGGCTCATGATCAGTGTATGATAGCAAACATGATCAGCGCATGATCAGTCACATGATCAGCACCATTAAGTCACGTGATCACTACATGATAGTCATGTGATCAGTCCATGCTCAGTCACGGTATCAGTGCATGATGAGCCACGTGATCAGTGCATGATCTGTCACAAGATTAGTGTATGATCATCCACATGATCAGTGCATGGGCAGTCATGTGATCAGTGCATGATTAGACGTGATCAGTGCATTTTTCAGTCTCGTGGTCAGTGCATGATAGCCACGTGATCAGTGCATGATCAGTCACCTGATGGGTGTATGATCATTCACGTGACTGGTACATGGTAGCTATATGATCAGTGTATGACCAGCCATGTGATAAGTGCATGATAGCCACGTGATCAGTGCATGATCAGCCACGTGATCAGTGCATGATCAATGATCAGTCACGTGACCAGTACATGGTAGCTGCGTGAAGAGTGTATGACCAGCCAAGTGATCAGTGCATGATAGCTACGTGATCAGTGCATGATCAATTACATCATCAGTGCATGATCTGTCACGTGACCAGTACATGGTAGCTGCGTGATCATTGCATGATCAGCCAAGTTAGCAGTGCATTGATAGCCATGTGATGAGTGCAAGATCAATTACGTGATCAGTGCATGATCACTCACGTGACCAGTACATGGTAGCTACGTGATCATTGCATGATCAGCCACGTGATCAGTGCATGATAGCCACGTGATCAGTGCATGATGAGTCATGTGATATGTGTGTGATCAGCCACGTGATCAGTGCATGATATCCACGTGATCAGTGAATGATAGCCACGTGATTAGTGCATGATAGCCACGTGATCAGTGCATGATCAGTCACGTGATACGTGTGGTGATCAGCCACGTGATCAGTGCATGATGAGTCAGGTGATCAGTGCAGGATTAATTATGTGATCAGTGCATGATCAGTCACGTGACAGGTGTGTGGTAAGCCACGTGAACAGTGCATGTTCAGCCACGTGATCATTGCATGAATCCACGTGATCAGTGCATGATCAGTTACGTGAACAGTGTATGATCAGACACGTGGAGCAGTGCATGGTGAGACACGTGAACAGTGTATGATCAAACACGTGATCAGGGCATTGATATCCACGTGATTAGTGCATGATGAGTCTCGTGAACAGTGCATATTCTAGTCACATGATCAGTGCATGATCAGCCACGTGATCAGTGCATGATCAGTCACGTGACTAGCATAATGGTAGCTTCGTGATCATTGCATGATCAGCCATGTGATCTGTGCATGATAGCCACGTGATCACTGCATGATAGCCACGTGATCAGTGCATGATCAGTCACGTGATCAGTGCAATGAATCAGCCACGTGATCAGTGCATGACGAGGCACGTGATCAGTATGACCAGCCAAGTGATCAGTGCATGATAGCCACGTGATTCAGTGCATGATCAGTCACGTGATCAGTGCATGATCAGTCTCGTGATCAGTGCATGATCAGTCACGTGACCAGTACATGGTAGCTACGTGATCATTGCATGATCAGCCACGTGAGCAGTGCATGAGAGCCACGTGATCAGTTCATATCACCACGTGATCAGTGCATGATCAGTTACGTGGCAGTGTCATGATCAGCCACGTGATCAGTGCCATGGGCAGTCATGTGATCAGTGCATGATTAGACCGTGAATCAGGTGCATTTCCAGTCTCGTGGTCAGTGCATGATAGCCACGTGATCAGTGCATGATCAGTCACTGATCAGTGCATGATCAGCCACGTGATCAGTGCATGACGAGGCACGTGATCAGGTATGACCACCAAGTGATCAGTGCATGATAGCCACGTGATCAGTGCATGATCAGTCACGTGATCCAGTGCATGATCAGTCACGTAATCAGTGCATGATCAGTCACGTGACCAGTACATTGTAGCTGCGTGATCATTGCATGATCAGCCAAGTTAGCAGGCATGATAGCCAGTAATCAGTGCATGATTAGTCACGTGTTTCAGTGCATGATCAGCCACGTATCAGTGGCATGATCAGTTACGTATCAGTGCATGATCAGTCACGGACCAGTACATGGTAATATGTGATCATGCATATCAGCCACGTGATCAGTGCATATCAATTACGTCATTATTGCATGATCAGTCACGTGACCAGTACATGGTAGCTGCGTGATCATTGCATGATCAGCCAAGTTGCAGTGCATGATAGCCACGTGATGAGTGCAAGATCAATTACGTGATCAGTGCATCATCACTCACGTACCAGTACATGGTAGCTACGTGATCATTGCATGAAATGATCAGCCACGTGATCATGAATGATAGCCACGTGATCAGTGCATGATCAGTCATGTGATACGTGTGGGATCAGCCACGTGATCAGTGCATGATATCACGTGATCAGTGAATGATAGCCATGTGATTAGTGCATGATAGCCACGTGATCAGTGCATGATCAGTCACGTGATACGTGTGTGATCAGCCACGTGATCAGTGCATGATGAGTCAGGTGATCAGTGCAGGATTAATTACGTGATCAGTGCATGATCAGTCACGTGACAGGTGTCTGGTAAGCCACGTGAACAG
>NW_020191791.1:0-3514 GCF_002263795.3 Bos taurus | reverse complement strand
CAGCTGAGCCTCCGCGGACACCTGCCCGCTCATCTGCCTGATACTCGCCAGCTGAGCCGCGCGACACCTGCCCGCTCATCTGCCTGATACTCCCCAGCTGAGCCGCGCGACACCTGCCGCTCATCTGCCTGATATCGCCAGCAGAGCCGCGCGACACCTGCCTGCTCATCTGCCTGATACGCTGCCAGGAGCCGGGCGACACTCTGCCTGCTCATCTGCCTGATACTTGCCGCGAGCCGCGCGACAACTGCCCGTCATCTGCCTGATACTCGCCAGCGGAGCCGCGCGACACCTGCCTGCTCATCTGCCTGATACTCTCAGCGTAGCCGCGCGACACCTGCCTGCTCATCTGCTTGATACTCGCCAGCGGATCCCGCGGGACAACTGCCTGCTCATCTGCCTGATACTCGCCAACTGAGCCCGCGGACACCTGCCCGCTCATCTGCCTGATACTCGCCAGCTGAGCCGCGCGACACCCTGCCTGCTCATCTGCCTGATACTCGCCAGCTGAGCCGCCGACACCTGCCCGCTCATCTGCCTGATACTCGCCAGCTGAGCCGCGCGACACCTGCCCGCTCATCTGCCTGATACTCGCCAGCTGAGCCGCGCGACACCTGCCGCTCATCTGCCTGATACTCGCCAGCTGAGCCGCGCGACACCTGCCTGCTCATCTGCCTGATACTCGCCAGCTGAGCCGCGCGACACCTGCCTGCTCATCTGCCTGATACTCGCCAGCTGAGCCGCGCGACACCTGCCGCTCATCTGCCTGATACTCGCCAGCTGAGTCGCGCCACACCTGCCTGCTCATCTGCCTGATACTCGCCAGCGGAGCCGCGCGACACCTGCCTGCTCATCTGCCTGATACTCGCCAGCTGAGCCGCGCACACCTGCCTGCTCATCTGCCTGATACTCGCCAGCTGAGTCGCGCACACCTGCCTGCTCATCTGCCTGATACTCGCCAGCCGCGCACACCTGCCGCTCATCTGCCTGATACTCCCAGCTGAGCCCGCGACACCTGCCTGCTCATCTGCCTGATACTCGCCAGCTGAGCCGCGCGACACCTGCCTGCTCATCTGCCTGATACTCGCCAGCTGAGCCGCGCGACACCTGCCTGCTCATCTGCCTGATACTCGCCAGCTGAGCCGCGCGACACCTGCCCGCTCATCTGCCTGATACTCGCCAGCTGAGCCGCGCGACACCTGCCCGCTCATCTGCCTGATAATCGCCAACGGAGCAGCGCGACACCTGCCTGCTCATCTGCCTGATACTCGATAGGTGAGCCGCGCAACACCTGCCTGCTCATCTGCCTGATACTCGCCAGCTGAGTCGCGCAACACCTGCCTGCTCATCTGCCTGATACTCGCCAGCTGAATCGCGCCACACCTGCCCGCTCATCTGCCTGATAATCGCCAGCGGAGCAGCGCGACACCTGCCTGCTCATCTGCCTGATACTCGCCAGCTGAGTCGCGCCACACCTGCCTGCTCATCTGCCTGATACTCGCCAGCGGAGCCACGCGACCCTGCCCGCTCATCAGCCTGATACTCGCCAGCGCGCGCGCGAACACCTGCTTGTCATCTTCCTGATACTCGCAGCTGAAGCCCCGCGACACCTGCCTGTTCATCTGCCTGATACTCGCCAGCTGGAGTCGCGCGACACCTGCCTGATCATCTGCCTGATACTCGCCAGCAGAGCCGCGCGACACCTCCGCTCATCTGCGTGATACGCCGCTGAGCCGCGCGACTTCTGCCCATGTCATCTGCCTGATACTCGGCAACGGAGCCGCGCGACACCTGCCCGCTCATCTGCCTTACTCGCAGCGGAGCCGCGACTCCTCCGCTCATCTGCCTGATATCGCCAGCTGAGCCGCGCGACACCTTCCTGTTCATCTGCCTGATACTCGCAGCTGAGCCCCGCGACCCTTGCCCGCTCATCTGCCAATAATCGCAGCTGAGCCCGCGACACCTGCCTGCTTCATCAGCCTGATACTCGCCAGCTCAGCCGCGCGACACCTTGCCTGCTCATTCAGCCTGATACTTCGCCAGCTGAGCCCCGCGAAACCTGCCCGCTCATCAGCCTGATACTCGCGAACTGAGCCCCGAGCACCTGCCGCTTCATCAGCCTGATTACTCGCCAGCTGAGCCGCGCGAACACCTGCCCCGCTCATCTGCCTGATACTCGCCAGCTGAGCCGCGCGACACCTGCCCGCTCATCTGCCTGATACTCGCCAGCTGAGCCGCGCGACACCTGCCCGCTCATCTGCCTGATACTCGCCAGCTGAGCCGCGCGACACCTGCCCGCTCATCTGCCTGATACTCGCCAGCTGAGCCGCGCGACACCTGCCCGCTCATCTGCCTGATACTCGCCAGCTGAGCCGCGCGACACCTGCCCGCTCATCTGCCCTGATACTCGCCAGCTGGCCGCGCGACACCTGCCCGCTCATCAGCCTGATACTCGCCAGCGAGCCGCGTGACACTGCCTGCCTCATCTGCTGATACTCGCCAGCTGAGCCGCGCGACACCTGCCCGCTCATCAGCCTGATACTCGCCAGCGGAGCCGCACGTGACACCTGCCTGCTCATCTGCCTGATACGCCAGCTAGCCGCGACACCTGCCGTCCAGCCTGATACTCGCCAGCGGAGCCGCGTGACACCTGCCTGCTCATCTGCTGATACTCGCCAACTGAGCCACGCGACACCTGCCCGCTCATCAGCCTGATACTCGCCAGCTGAGCCGCGCGACACCTGCCCGCTCATCTGCCTGATACTCGCCAGCTGAGCCGCGCGACACCTGCCCGCTCATCAGCCTGATACTCGCCAGCGGAGCCGCGTGACACCTGCCTGCTCATCTGCCTGATACTCGCCAACTGAGCCACGCGACACCTGCCTGCTCATCAGCCTGATACTCGCCAGCTGAGCCACGACACCTGCCCGCTCATCTGCCTGATACGCGCCAACGGAGCCGCGCGACTTCAGCCCGCTCATCTGCCTGATACTCGGCAACGGAGCCGCGCGACACCTGCCCGCTCATCTGCCTGATACTCGACAGCTGAGCCGCGCAACACTGCCCGGTCATCTGCCTGATACTCGCCAGCTGAGCCGCGCGACACCTGCCCGCTCATCTGCCTGATACTCGCCAGCTGAGCCGCGCGACAACTGCCGGCTCATCTGCCTGATACTCGCCAGCTGAGCCGCGCGACACCTGCCCGCTCATCTGCCTGATACTCGCCAGCGAGCCGCGCGACACCTGCCCGTCATCTGCCTGATACTCGCCAGCGAGCCCGCGACACCTGCCCGCTCATCTGCCTGATACTCGGCAACGGAGCGCGCGACACCTGCCTGGTCATCTGTCTGATACTCGCCAGCTGAGCCGCGCGACACCTGCCCGCTCATCTGCCTGATACTCGCCAGCTGAGCCGCGCGACAACTGCCGGCTCATCTGCCTGATACTCGCCAGCAGAGCCGCAAGCTGAGTGCGCCACACCTGTCCTGCCAATCTATCTCTCTCTTTGTGTGTG
>NW_020191790.1:0-9648 GCF_002263795.3 Bos taurus | reverse complement strand
AAGTGATCACGTGGCTATCCTGTACTGATCACGTGGATATCATGCACTGATCACGAGGCTGATCACACACGTATCACGTGGCTGATCATGCCCTGATCATGTGCCTGATCATGCAATGATCACGTAATTGATCATGCACTGATCACCTGGCTGATCATGCACTGATCACGTGACTGATCATGCACTGATCACGCGACGGATCATGCACTGATCACGTGAGGGATCATGCAGTGATCATATGACTGATCATGCGCTCATCATGTTTGCTATCATACACTGATCATGTGCCTCTGGAGGTAATAAACAAAGAGCAGAGTAGGCACGAATCATACAGTCAGCAGGCAATAATCATGGAACTCAGCTGTGAGGAATCATGCTGCTCAGCTGGCAATAATCAAGCAGCTGAGCAGGCAGGAATTACGCAGCACAGCTGGGAATTGTGAAGCAGATGACAGGCAGGAATCTTGCAGCTCAGCTTGCAATTGTCAAGCAGATGAACAGACAGTAATCACGCAGCTCAGCAGGCCCTGATCACGTGACTGAGCATGCACTGTTCACGTGGCTGATCATACACTGATCACGTGATTGATCATGCACTGATCACGTGGCTATCATGCACTGATCACGTGGCTGAACATGCACTGTTCACGTGGCTGATCACACACCTGCCACGTGACTGATCATGCACTGATCACGTGGCACTCATGCACTGATCACATGGCTGATCATACTGTGCTCACGTAACTGATCATGCACATATCACGTGGCCATCGTGCACTGCTCACGTGGCTGATCATGCAATGATCATATAGCATCCATGTACTGGTCACGTGACTGATCATGCACTGATCACTTAATTGATCCTGAACTGATTACGTGCCTCATCATGCACTGATCACGTGACTGTTCACCCACTGATCACTTGACTGATCATGTACTGATCACGTGGCTATAATGCACTGATCACGTGGCTGATCATACACTGTTCACGTGCCAGGTCATGCACAGATCACGTGACTAATCATGAACTGATCACGTAGGCATCATGCACTGATCACGTTGCTGATAATACACTGTTCACGTGTCTGATCATGCACTGATCACGTGGCTGATCATACACTGCTCATGTAGCTGTTCATGCACTGATCACGTGTCTATCATGCAGTGCTCACGTGGCTGATCCTGCAATGATCACGTAGCTAACATGTACTGGTCACGTGACTGATCATGCAAAGGTAACCTAATTGATCATGCACAGATCACGTGACTGATCATGCCCTGATCACGTGACTGATCATGCACTGATCACGTGGCTATCATGCACTGCTCACGTGGCTGATCCTGCAATGATCACGTAGCTAACATGTACTGGTCACGTGACTGATCATGCAAAGGTAACGTAATTGATCATGCACAGATCACGCGACTGATCATGCCCTGATCACGTGACTGATCATGCACTGATCACGTGGCTATCATGCACTGCTCACGTGGCTGATAATACAATGATCACATAGCTACCATGTACTGGTCACTTGGCTGATCATGCACTGATCACGTAATTGATCACGCACTGATCACGTGGCTGATCATACACTGATCACGTGACTGACCATGCACTGTTCACATGACTGATCATGCACTGATCACGTGGCTATCATGCACTGGTCACGTGGCTGATCATACACTGATCACGTGCCTGGTCATGCATAGATCACGTGAACTCATGAAGTGATCACGTGGCTATCATGAACTGATTACGTGGATATCATGCACTGATCACGTGGCGGATCACACACGTATCACCTGACTGATCATGCACTGATCACGTGCTATAATGCACTGATCACATGGCTATCATGCACTGATCACGTTGCTGAACATGCAATGATCACGTAGCTACCATGTACTGGTCACGTGACTGATCATGCACTGATCACTTGACTGATCATGCACTGATCACGTGGCTGATCATGCACTGTCACGTGGCTATCATGCACTGCTCACGTGGCTGATCACGCAATGATCACACAGCTACCATGTACTGGTCACATGACTGATCATGCACTGATCACGTGGCTGATCATGCACTGATCACGTGACTGATCATGCAATGATCACGTGACTGACCATGCACTGATCACGTGACTGATCATGCACTGATCAGTTGGCTATCATGCACTGATTACTTGGCTGACCATGCACTGATCAGGTGGCTGATCATACACTGCTCATGTGGCTGATCATACACTGCTCTTGTAACTGATCATGCACTGATCACGTGGCTATCATGCACTGATCTCGTGGCTGAACATGCACTGTTCACATGGCTGATCACACACCTGTCACGTGACAAATCATGCACTGATCACGTGGCTGATCATACACTGTTCACGTGTCTGACCATGCACTGATCACGTGGCTGATCATACACTGCTCATGTAACTGATCATGCACTGATCTCGTGGCTGAATATGCACTGTTCACATGGCTGATCACACACCTGTCACGTGACTAATCATGCACTGATCACGTGGCACTCATGCACTGATCACGTGGCTGATCGTACACTGATCACGGGACTGATCATGCACTGATCACGGAGCTATCATGCATTGATTACATGTCTCCACATGCACTCATCACGTGGATTATCATACACTGATCACGTGACTGATCATACACTGATCACGTGGCTGATCATAAACTGCTCATGTAGCTGATCATGCACTGATCACGTGTCTATCATGCAGTGCTCACGTGGCTGATCGTGCAATGACCACGTAGCTAACATGTACTGTTCACGTGACTGATCATGCAATGGTAACGTAATTGATCATGCACTGATCAAGTGACTGATCATGCACTGATCACTTGACTGATCATGCACTGTTCACGTGGCTGATCATGCAATGTTCACGTGACTGATCATGCACTGATCACGTGGCTATCATGCACTGATCACGTGGCTGATCATGCAATGTTCACGTGGCTATCATGCACTGATCACGTGGCTATTATGCACTGATCACGTGGCTGATCATACACTGATCACGAGACTGATCATGCACTGATCACGTCTATATCACGCACTGATCACATGACTGCCCATGCAATGAACATGTGGATGATCATACACTGATCATGTGACAGATCATGCAGTGATCACGTGGCTTTCATGCACTGATCAAGTGGCTTATCATACTCTGCTCCCGAAACTGATCATGCACTGATCACGTGGCTATCATGCACTGCTGACGTGGCTGATCATGCAATGATCACGTAGCTAACATGTACTGGTCACGTGAGTGATCATGCACTGATCACGTAATTGATCATGCACTGATCAGGTGACTTATCATGCAGTGTTCACGTGACTGATCATGCACTGATCACGTGACTTATCATGCTCTGATCCCGTGGCTATCATGCACTGATCACGTGGCTGATCATGCAATGATCACGTAGCTACCATGTACTGGTCACGTGACTGATCATGCACTGATCACGTAATTGATCATGCACTGATCATGTGGCTGATTATGCACTGATCACGTGGCTGATCATACACTGGTCACGTAACTGATCATGCACTGATCACGGAGCTATCATGCATTGATTACATGTCTCCACATGCACTCATCACGTGGATGATCATACACTGATCACGTGACTGATCATACACTGATAACGTGGCTGATCATAAACTGCTCATGTAGCTGATCATGCACTGATCACGTGTCTATCATGCAGTGCTCACGTGGCTGATCGTGCAATGATCACGTAGCTAACATGTACTGGTCACGTGACTGATCATGCACTGATCACGTGGCTATCATGCACTGCTAACGTGGCTGACCATGCACTGATCACGTGGCTGATCATACACTGCTCATGTGGCTGATCATACACTGCTCTTGTAACTGATCATGCACTGATCACGTGGCTATCATGCACTGATCTCGTGGCTGAACATGCACTGTTCACATGGCTGATCACACACCTGTCACGTGACAAATCATGCACTGATCACGTGGCTGATCATACACTGTTCACGTGTCTGACCATGCACTGATCACGTGGCTGATCATACACTGCTCATGTAACTGATCATGCACTGATCTCGTGGCTGAATATGCACTGTTCACATGGCTGATCACACACCTGTCACGTGACTAATCATGCCACTGATCACGTGGCACTCATGCATGATCACGTGGCTGATCATACCACTGTTCACGGGACTGATCATGCACTGATCACGGAGCTATCATGCATTGATTACATGTCTCCACATGCATCTCATCACGTGGATTATCATACACTGATCACGTGACTGATCATACACTGATCAGTGGCTGATCATAACTGCTCATGTAGCTGATATGCACTGATCACCGTGTCTATCATGCAGTGCTCACGTGGCTGATCGTGCAATGACCACGTAGCTAACATGTACTGTTCACGTGACTGATCATGCAATGGTAACGTAATTGATCATGCACTGATCCAAGTGACTGATCATGCACTGATCACTTGACTGATCAGCACTGTTCACAGTGGCTGATCATGCACTGATCACGTGGCTATCATGCACTGCTAACGTGGCTGATCATACAATGATCACATAGCTAACATGTCTGGTCAAGTGACTGATCATGCAATGGTAACGTAATTGATCATGCACTGATCACGTGACTGATCATGGCCTGATCACGTGACTGATCATGCACTGATACGTGGCTATCAATGCATTGCTAACGTGGCTGATCATACAATGATCACTTAGTTATCATGTACTGGTCACGTGACTGATCATGCACTGATCACGTAATTGATCATGCATGATCACGTGGCTGATCATACACTGATCACGTGACTGATCATGCATGTTCACGTGACTGATCATGCACTGATCACGTGGCTATCATGCACTGATCACGTGGCGGATCACAACCCCTGATCACGTGCCTGGTCATGCACAGATCACGTGACTACTCATGAAGTAATCAGTGGCTATATCATGCACTGATCAGTGGCTATCATGCACTGATCACGTGGCTGATCACACCCGTATCCGTGACTGATCATGCACTGATCACGTAAATGATCATGCACTGATCAGTGGATGATCATACACTGATCACGTGACTGATCATGCACTGATCCGTGATGACCATGCCATGATAACTTGACTGATCATGCACTGATCAGTTGGCTATCATGCACTGATTACTTGGCTGATCATACACTGATCAGTGACTGATAATGCACTGATCATCTGGCTATTCATGCACTCCTTACTTGGCTATCGTGCACTGATCATGTGGTTGATCATACACTGATCACGAGACTGATCATGCACTGATCACGTGTCTATATGCACTGATTATGTGGGCTGATCATTGCACTGATCACCCTGCTGGTCATGCACTTATCACGTGTCTATAATGCACTGATCATGTGCTGATCATAACTGATCACCTGCCTGGTCATGCACAGATCACTTGATGATCATGACTGATCACGTGGCTATCATGCACTGCTTACGTGGCTGATCATACAATGATCTCATAGCTACCATGCACTGTTCACGTGACTGATCATGCATTGATCACGTGGCTATCATGCACAGCTCACGTGGCTGATCCTGCAATGATCACGTAGCTATCTTGCACTGATCACTTGGCTGATCATACACCTCATCACGGGACAGATCATGACTGATCACCGAGCTATCATGCATTGATTACATGACTCCACATGCACTGATCTGGTGGATGATCATACACTGATCACGTGACTGATCATGCACTGATCATCTGGCTATCATGCACTCCATACCTGGCTATCGTGCACTGATCACGTGGTTGATCATAAACTGATTTACGAGACTGATAATGCACTGATCACGTCTATATCATGCACTGATCACATGACTGCCCATGCACTGAACACGTGGATGATCATACACTGATCATGTGACAGATCATGCAGTGACCCACGTGGCTATCATGCACTGATCAATTGGCTGATCATACTCTGCTCCCGAAACTGATCATGCACTGATCATGTGGCTATCATGCACTGCTCACGTGGCTGATCATGCAATGATCACGTAGCTACCATGTACTGGTCACGTGAGTGATCATGCACTGATCTGTAATTGATCATGCACTGCTCAGGTGAACTTATCATGCACTGTTCACGTGACTGAACATGCACTGATCACGTGACTGATCATGAACTGATCTCGTGGCTATCATGCACGGCTCAGGTTGCTGATCATGCAGTGATCACGTAGCTACCATGTACTGGTCACGTGACTGATCATGCACTGATCACGTAATTGATCAGGCACTGATCACGTGACTGATCATGCACTGATCACGTGACTGACCCTGCACTTATCACGTGGCTATCATGCACTGATCACGTGACTGATCATACACTGATCACGTGGCTGATCATAAACTGCTCATGTAGCTGATCATGCACTGATCACGTGTCTATCATGCAGTGCTCACGTGGCTGATCGTGCAATGACCACGTAGCTAACATGTACTGTTCACGTGACTGATCATGCAATGGTAACGTAATTGATCATGCACTGATCAAGTGACTGATCATGCACTGATCATTTGACTGATCATGCACTGTTCACGTGACTGATCATGCACTGATCACGTGGCTATCATGCACTGCTAACGTGGCTGATCATACAATGATCACATAGCTAACATGTACTGGTCACGTGACTGATCATGCAATGGTAATGTAATTGATCATGCACTGATCACGTGACTGATCATGCACTGATCACGTGACTGATCATGCACTGATCACGTGGCTATCATGCATTGCTAACGTGGTTGATCATACAATGATCACATAGCTAACATGTACTGGTCACGTGACTGATCATGCACTGATCACGTAATTGATCATGCACTGATCACGTGGCTGATCATACACTGATCACGTGACTGATCATGCACTGTTCACGTGACTGATCATGCACTGATCACGTGGCTATCATGCACTGATCACGTGGCGGATCACACACTGATCACTTGCCTGGTCATGCACAGATCACGTGACTACTCATGAAGTAATCACGTGGCTATCATGCACTGATCACGTGGCTATCATGCACTGATCACGTGGCTGATCACACCCGTATCCCGTGACTGATCATGCACTGATCACGTAATTGATCCTGCACTGGTCACGTGGCTCATCATGCACTGATCACGTTGCTGATCACACATGTATCACGTGACTGATCATGCACTGATCACGTGGCTCTCATGCACTGATCACGTGGCTATCATGCACTGATCACGTGGCTGATCATGCAATGATCACGTAGCTACCATGTACTGGTCACGTGACTGATCATGCACTGATCACGTAATTGATCATGCACTGATCACGTGGCTGATCATACACTGATCACGTGACTGATCATGCACTGTTCACGTGACTGATCATGCACTGATCACATGGCTATCATGCACTGATCACGTGGCGGATCACACACTGATCACGTGCCTGGTCATGCACAGATCACGTGACTACTCATGAAGTAATCACGTGGCTATCATGCACTGATCACGTGGCTGATCATACACTGATCACGTGACTGATCATGCACTGATCACGTGGCTATCATGCACTGCTAACTTGGCTGATCATACAATGATCACATAGCTAACATGTACTGGTCACGTGACTGATCATGCAATGGTAACGTAATTGATCATGCACTGATCACGTGACTGATCATGCACTGATCACGTGACTGATCATGCACTGATCACGTGGCTATCATGCATTGCTAACGTGGCTGATCATACAATGATCACATAGCTAACATGTACTGGTCACGTGACTGATCATGCACTGATCATGTAATTGATCATGCACTGATCACGTGGCTGATCATACACTGATCACGTGACTGATCATGCACTGTTCACGTGACTGATCATGCACTGATCACGTGGCTATCATTCACTGATCACGTGGCGGATCACACACTGATCACGTGCCTGGTCATGCACAGATCACGTGACTACTCATGAAGTAATCACGTGGCTATCATGCACTGATCACGTGGCTATCATGCACTGATCACGTGGCTGATCACACCCGTATCCCGTGACTGATCATGCACTGATCACGTAATTGATCCTGCACTGGTCACGTGGCTTATCATGCACTGATCACGTTGCTGATCACACATGTATCACGTGACTGATCATGCACTGATCACGTGGCTCTCATGCACTGATCACGTGGCTGATCATGCAATGATCACGTAGCTACCATGTACTGGTCACGTGACTGATCATGCACTGGTCACGTAATTGATCATGCACTGATCATGTGGCTGATCATACACTGATCACGTGACTGATCATGCACTGTTCACATGACTGATCATGCACTGATCACGTGGCTATCATGCACTGATCACGTGGCTGATCATAGACTGATCACGTGCCTGGTCATGCACAGATCACGTGATTACTCATGAAGTGATCACGTCGGCTATCATGCACTGATCACGTGGCTATCATTCACTGATCACGTGGCTATCATGCACTGATCACGTGGCTGATCATGCAATGATCACGTAGCTACCATGTACTGGTCACCTGACTGATCATGCACTGATCACGTAATTGACCATGCACTGATCACGTGGCTATCATGCACTGCTCACCTGGCTGATCATGCAGTGGTCATGCAGCTACCATGTACTGGTTACATGACTGATCATGCACTGATCACGTGACTGATCATGCACTGATCACGTGGCTATCATGCACTGCTCACGTGGTGATCACGCAATGATCACGCAGCTACCATGTACTGGTCACATTACTGATCATGCACTGATCACGTGGCTGATCATGCACTGATCACGTGACTGATCATGCAATGATCACGTGACTGACCATGCACTGATCACGTGACTGATCATGCACTGATCAGTTGGCTATCATGCACTGATTACTTGGCTGACCATGCACTGATCACATGGCTGATCATACACTGCTCATGTGGCTGATCATACACTGCTCTTGTAACTGATCATGCACTGATCACGTGGCTATCATGCACTGATCTCGTGGCTGATAATGCACTGTTCACATGGCTGATCACACACCTGTCACGTGACAAATCATGCACTGATCACGTGGCTGATCATACACTGTTCACGTGTCTGACCATGCACTGATCACGTGGCTGATCATACACTGCTCATGTAACTGATCATGCACTGATCTCGTGGCTGAATATGCACTGTTCACATGGCTGATCACACACCTGTCACGTGACTAATCATGCACTGATCACGTGGCACTCATGCACTGATCACGTGGCTGATCATACACTGATCACGGGACTGATCATGCACTGATCACGGAGCTATCATGCATTGATTACATGTCTCCACATGCACTCATCACGTGGATTATCATACACTGATCACGTGACTGATCATACACTGATCACGTGGCTGATCATAAACTGCTCATGTAGCTGATCATGCACTGATCACGTGTCTATCATGCAGTGCTCACGTGGCTGATCGTGCAATGACCACGTAGCTAACATGTACTGTTCACGTGACTG
>NW_020191789.1:0-3203 GCF_002263795.3 Bos taurus | reverse complement strand
GCCATGATCTTTGTTTTCTGAATGTTGAGCTTTAAGCCAACTTTTTCACTCTCCTCTTTCACTTTCATCAAGAGGCTCTTTAGTTCCTCTTCACTTTCTGCCATAAGGGTGGTGTCATCTGCATATCTGAGGTTGTTGATATTTCTCCCAGCAATCTTGATTCCAGCTTGTGCTTCCTCCAGTCCAGCGTTTCTCATGATGTACTCTGCATATAAGTTAAATAAGCAGGGTGACAATATACAGCTTTGATGTGCTGCTTTTCCTGTCTGGAAACAGTCTGTTGTTCCATGTCCAGTTCTAACTGTTGCTTCCTGACCTGCATACAGATTTCTCAAGAGGCAGCTCAGGTGGTCTGGTATTCCCATCTCTTTAAGAATTTCCCACAGTTTGTTGTGATCCACACAGTCAATGAAGCAGAAATAGATGTTTTTCTGGAACTCTCTTGCTTTTTCGATGATCCAGTAGACATTGGCAATTTGATCTCTGGTTCCTCTGCCTTTTCTAAAACCAGCTTGAACATCTGGAAGTTCATGGTTCACGTATTGCTGAAGCCTGGCTTGGAGAATTTTGAGCATTACTTTACTAGCGTGTGAGATGAGTGCAATTGTGCGGTAGTTTGAGCATTCTTTGGCATTTCCTTTCTTTGGGATTGGAATGAAAACTGACCTTTTCCAGTCCTGTGGCCACTGCTGACTTTTCCAAATTTGCTGGCATATTGAGTGCAGCACTTTGACAGAATCTTTTACGATTTGAAATAGCTCAACTGGAATTCCATCGCCTCCACTAGCTTTGTTCATAGGGATGCTTTCTAAGGCCCAGATCGCATTCTAGGATGTCTGGCTCTAGGTGAGTGACCACACCATCCTGATTATCTGGGTCGTGAAAATCTTTTTTGTATAGTTCTTCTGTGTGTTCTTGCCATCTCTTTTATAATGGTCCATACCATTTCATGCCCACCTTTGCATGAAATGTTCCCTAGGTATCTCTAATTTTCTTGAAGGGAACTCTAGTCTTCCCCATTCTATTGTTTTCCTCTATTTCTTTGCACTGATCACTGAGGAAGGCTTTCTTATCTCTCCTTGCTATTCTTTGGAACTCTGCATTCAAATGGGTATATGTTTCCTTTTCTCCTTTGCTTTTCACTTCTCTTCTTTTCACAGCTATTTGTAAGGCGTCCTCTGACAACTGGAAAAGAGTAACTCTTCTTAATTAATAGCACTCACTACCCATGGGCCATTAGAAGGAACCATGGAAGAGCAAGAGCAAACCTCAAAGACTGCCTGAGCATCGCCCTGCCTGGATTCAGTTGCATTATCTGCTGAGTGCCCTACCACCCAGCAGGGAAAGCAGCAGAGCATCAGCTGAGCCTCACAGGCTGGGTGTGATGCCTGAGGAGGTGGGCGGCTTGGCAGACAGACAGACAGACAACGGGGAGGAGATCTATTAGAGGCTAACAGACAAGTTCAGAAAGGCTGCAGGACATGGAGCCAAACACAAAAGGAGATTGTATTTCTCCACTGTAGCACTGAGCAGACTGAAAATGAAATTAGGAAAACAATTACACCTATAACAGTATCAAAATAACAAACACTTGGGAATAAATTTAACAAAGAAGAGCAAACCTTGTACTCTGAAAGCTATAAAACATTGTTGAAATAAATTAGATCTAAATAAATGCAAAGACGTGTTCATGGTCAGAAAATTTAAAATTATTAAAGTGGCAATGTGAGTGTTAGTTGCTCAGTTGTGTCTGACTCTTTGCAACCCCACAGACTGTAGCCTGCCAGGCTCCTCTGTCTATGGGATTCTCCAGGCAAGAATACTGGAGTGGGTTGCCCTGCCCTCCTCCAGGGGATCTTCCCCACCCAGGGATCGAACCCTCATCTCCCGCATTGCAGGCAGATTCTTCACCTGAGCCACCAGCGAAGCCAAGATGGCAATACCCCAGACTGATCTACAGATTGTTATGCCGACCAAAATCTAAGCTGACGTCTTTTTAGAAACAGAAAAGTGATTCTACAATTCATATGGACTCTCAAGGAACCCTGAAGGGTAAAGCAATCTTGAAAAAGGAAGAACAAAGTTGGAGGAGTCATATCTCCTGATACGCCTTACTTCAGTCATATCTCCGGAACTTACTAAAGGCTGCGGTGAACGAGGCAGCGTGGCGCCGCCGTGCGACAGACGAACGAAAGCCAGAAACAGCAGAGAAGCTCATGGTGGGCTTGCTGGCGGCCCAGGGCTTAGAGTCTGTCTGCTAATGCAGGGGACACGCGTTCAGTCCCTAGTCTGGAGGATCCCACGTGCTGGGGGCAGTAGGCCCTTCCAGCGCAGGTACTGAGCCTGGTCCGGGGCCGCACTCCACAGCAGGAGAAGCCTCCGCAACGGGAGGCCCGCACCCGCAGGCTGGAGGGCAGCCCCCGCTCGCTGCAACCAGAGAAGAGCCCTCTTGCAGCGCAAGGACCCAGCACAGCTCAAAACTAATACATTAATTAAAAACCAAAATGTTAAAAAGACCTTACCTGGAAGTCAACTATTTTTGACAGGTGCCGAGACCTGTTCTGGAGAAAAGAACATTTTTCAACTAATAGTGTTGGAACAACAGAATGTGTGTGCAAAAATAAATGTGGAGTCCTAACCTCAGACCACATGCAAGAATTAAACCAGAATGAATCGAGGATCCAACTGTAAGAGTTAAAATAAAATTGAAACTCTTAAAAGGAAATAGTATGAATCATCATGACCTTGGATTAGGTAAATGGTTTCTTAAAATATGGCACCAAACGCACAGCAGCAAAGGAAAGGCATAGATAAGCTGGACTTCACCAAAGCCTAAAAGGATTTGTTCTGTAATCGAAGGACCCCATCAGAAAATAAAAAGACGACCCAGCAGGACGTAGAGTAAAGATTTACGGATCTCACATCAATTGGTGACATCTTACCTAAGCGTCGATTTAGAATACGATTGCGATTGAATTGCATACTACAGTGTCTGCTACTCTTGTTGTATCTGAGTGCATGGGTCGGCCCGTGTGTCTGAAACTCTTTGCTCAATGTGCCTCGCGACATCGGCACTCCCAAAGCACGCCCATGCCTCGCCTGATCGTTCCACTGCTTCCTGGAGTTAGCTCAGACTACATTTCTCCACTGAGTCGGTAGATGCCCTAGCCAGTTCCAACCATTCTCTATTCTCTCATATGTGC
>NW_020191788.1:0-13685 GCF_002263795.3 Bos taurus | reverse complement strand
GGACTGATTCATGCACTGATCACGTGGGCTATCATGCACTGTTCACGTGTCTATATGCACTGATCAGTGTGACTGCATATGCACTTGATCACGTAATTGTAGGCAATTGATCACGTGGCTATCATGCACTGCTCATGTGACTGAGCATGCACTGATCACGTAGCTATCATGCACTGATCACTTGGCTATCATGCACTGAACACGTGGCTGATCATACACTGATCAGGAAACCGCACATGCACTGAATCACGTGGCTGATCATACAGTGATCACGTGGCTGATCATGCAATGAATACATGGTGATTAGCACTGATCTCGTAGCTATCATGCCACTGATCACATGGCTATCATGCACTGATCACGTGACTGATTATTCATTGAATGCGTAGCTGTCATGCACTGATCACATGACTACGCATGCCATGATCACGTGACTGATCAATGCAACTGATCAGGTGGCATCATGCACTGATCACGTGCTAATCATACATTGATCACGTAAACTAACCATGCACTGATCATTTGACAATCTTGCACTGATCACGTGGCTGATCACGCACTGATCACGTAGTTATCATGCACTGATCACATGACTGCGCATGAACTGATCACGTGGATATCATACACTGATCAAGTGACAGATCATGCCCTGATCAGTTGACTGATCATGCACTGATCACGTGGCTATCATGCACTGATCACGTGCCTGATCATGCACTAATAGGTTGTGGATCATGCACTGATCACGTGGCTGATAATACAGTGATCACGTGGCTGATCATGCACTGATCACGTGGATGATCATACACGGATCACATGACAGAACATGCACTGATCACGTGCCTGACCATGAACTGATGACGTGGCTGATCATGCACTGATCATGAAGCTGATAATACACTGATCACGTGTCTGATCGTACACTTATCACGTGGCTTATTATGCTCTAATCACGTTGCTTATCATGCACTGATCAGGTTGCTATCATGCACTGATCACGTGGATTATCATACCTAATAAGTGACTGCACATGCACTGATACGTGACGGATCATGCACTGATCACGTGGCTATCATGCACTGTTCACGTGTCTATCATGCACTGATCACGTGACTGCACATGCATTGATCAAGTAATTGTAGGCAATGCTCTCACGTGGCTATCATGCACTGCTGATGTGACTGAGCATGTACTGATCACGTAGCTATTATGCATTGATCACTTGGCTATCATGCACTGAACACGTGGCTGATCATACACTGATCACGTGACTTGCACATACACAGATCACGTGGCTCATCATACAGTGATCACGTGGCTGATTCATGTACTTGATTACGTGGCTGATTATGCACTGATCTCGTAGCAATCATGCACTGATCACATGGCTATCATGCACTGATCCCGTGGCTGATCATGCACTGATCACGTGACTGATCATGCACTGATCTGGTGGCCTATCATGCATTGATCACGTGGTTGATCTTACACTGATCACGTGACTGATCATGCACTGATCACGTGGCTATCATGCACTGATCACTTGGCTATCATGCACTGAGCACGTGGCTATCATGCACTGATCTCATGGCTGATTCACACACTAATCACGTGACTGCTCATGCACTGATCACGTTACTGATCATGCACTGATCACGTGGCTATCATGCACTGTTCACGTGTCTATCATGCAGTGATCACGTGACTGCACATGCACTGATCACGTAATTGTAGGCAATGATCACGTGGCTATCATGCACTGCCTCATGTGACTGAGCATGCACTGATCACGTAGCTATCATGCATTGATCACTTGGCTATCATGCACTGAACACGTGGCTGATCAACACTGATCAGGTAACCGCACATGCACTGATCACGTGGCTGATCATACAGTGATCCCGTGGCTGATCATGCACTGATTACGTGATTGATCTAGCACTGATCTCGTAGCTATCATGCACTGATCACATGGCTATCATGCACTGATCCCGTGGCGTATAATGCACTGGTCAGTGACTGATCATGCACTGGTCACTGGCTATCATGCACTGATCACGTGGATGATATACACTGATCACGTGACTGATCACGCAACTGATCACCTGCCTGATCATGCACTGAATCATGTGACTGTGCATGCACTCATCAACGTGTCTGATTATGCACTGATCACGTGGCTGATCATGCAAGTGATAACCTGGCTATCATAAACTGATCATGTGACTGTTCATGCACTCTTCACTGGCCTGATCATGCACTTGATCACGAAATGTATCATGCACTGATCATTTGGCTGATCATACACTGATTACGTGACTTCGCATGCACTGATCACGTGACTGATCATGCACTGATCACCTGGCTATCATGCACTGATGGCGTTCTATCAAGCACTAATCACGTGATTGCACATGAACTGATCACTTACCTGTTTCATTGCACTGATTACGTGGCTATCATGCACTGATCACGTGGCTGATCAGGCACTGATCCCATGACTGATTATTCCCTGATCGAGTAGCTATAATGCACTGATCACATGTCTGAGCATGCCATGATCATCTGACTGATCATGCACTGATCAGTGGCTATCATGCACTGATCACGTGGCTGATCATGCACTGATCACGTGACTGATTAATGCACTAATCACGAGGCTATCATGCCTGATCACATGACTCCCAAAGCCATGATCACGTGACTGATCATGCACTCATCAAGTGGCTATCATGCACTGATCAAGTGGCTAATCATACATTGATCACCTAAATATTCATGCACTGATCACAGGCCAATCTAACACTGATCACGTGGCTGATAAGGCAATGATAACTTGGGCTATCATGCAATGATCACATGACTGAGTAAGAAGTGATCACGTGGATATCATACACTGGACATGTGACAGATCATGCACTGATCACGTGGCTATCATGCACTGATCACGTGGCTATCATGCACTGTTCACGTGTCTATATGCACTGATCACGTGACTGCATATGCACTTGATCACGTAATGTAGGCAAATGATCACGTGGGCTATCATGCACTGCTCATGTGACTTAGCATGCACTGATCACGTGCTATCATGCACTGATCACTTGGCTATCATGCACTGAACATGTGGCTGATCATACACTATCAGGAACCGCACATGCACTGATCACGTGGCTGATCATTCAGTGATCACGTGGCTGATCATGCAATGAATACATGGTTGATCTAGCACTGATCTCGTAGCTATCATGCACTGATCACATGGCTATCATGCACTGATCACGTGACTGAATTATTCATTGAATGCGTAGCTGTCATGCACTGATCACATGACTACGCATGCCATGATCACGTGACTGATCATGCACTGATCAGGTGGCTATCATGCACTGATCACGTGCTAATCATACATTGATCACGTAACTAACCATGCACTGATCACTTGACAATCTTGCACTGATCACGTGGCTGATCACGCACTGATCACGTAGTTTATCATGCACTGATCACATGACTGCGCATGAACTGATCACGTGGATATCATACACTGATCAAGTGACAGATCATGCCTGATCAGTTGACTGATCATGCACTGATCACGTGGCTATCATGCACTGATCACGTGCCTGATCATGCACTAATCAGGTTGTGGATCATGCACTGATCACGTGGCTGAAAATACAGTTGATCACGTGGCTGATCATGCACTGATCACGTGGATGATCATACACGGATCACATGACAGAACATGCACTGATCACGTGCCTGACCAATGAACTGATGACGTGGCTGATCATGCACTGATCATGAAGCTGATAATACACTTGATCACGTGTCTGATCGTACACTTATCACGTGGCTTATTATGCTCTAATCACGTTGCTTATCATGCACTGATCAGGTTTGCCTATCATGCACTGATCACGTGGATTATCATACACTAATCAGTGACTGCACATGCACTGATCACGTGACGGATCATGCACTGATCACGTGGCTATCATGCACTGTTCACGTGTCTATCATGCACTGATCACGTGACTGCACATGCATTGATCAAGTAACTTTAGGCAATGCTCACGTGGCTATCATGCACTGCTGATGTGACTGAGCATGTACTGATCACGTAGCTATTATGCATTGATCACTTGGCTATCATGCACTGAACACGTGGCTGATCTACACTGATCACGTGACTGCACATACACAGATCACGTGGCTCATCATACAGTGATCACGTGGCTGATCATGTACTGATTACGTGGCTGATTATGCACTGATCTCGTAGCTATCATGCACTGATCACATGGCTATCATGCACTGATCCCGTGGCTGATCATGCACTGATCACGTGACTGATCATGCACTGATCTGGTGGCTATCATGCATTGATCACGTGGTTGATCTTACACTGATCACGTGACTGATCATGCACTGATCACGTGGCTATCATGCACTGATCACTTGGCTATCATGCACTGAGCACGTGGCTATCATGCACTGATTCTGGCTGATCAAACACTAATCACGTGACTGCTCATGCACTGATCACGTTACTGATCATGCACTGATCACGTGGCTATCATGCACTGTTCACGTGTCTATCATGCAGTGATCACGTGACTGCACATGCACTGATCACGTAATTGGTAGGCAATGATCACGTGGCTATCATGCACTGCTCATGTGACTGAGCATGCACTGATCACGTAGCTATCATGCATTGATCACTTGGCTATCATGCAACTGAACACGTGGCTGATCATACACTGATCAGGTAACCGCACATGCACTGATTCACGTGGCTGATCATACAGTGATCCCGTGGCTGATCATGCACTGATTACGTGATTGATCTAGCACTGATCTCGTAGCTATCATGCACTGATCACATGGCTACCATGCACTGATCCCGTGGCGTATAATGCACTGGTCACGTGACTGATCATGCACTGGTCCACCTGGCTATCATGCACTGATCACGTGGATGATCATACACTGATCACGTGACTGATCACGCACTGATCACCTGCCTGATCATGCACTGATCATGTGACTGTGCATGCACTCATCACGTGTCTGATTATGCACTGATCACGTGGCTGATCATGCAGTGATAACCTGGCTATCATAAACTGATCATGTGACTGTTCATGCACTCTTCACTGGCCTGATCATGCACTGATCACAAACATGATCATGCACTGATCAATTTGGCTGATCAACACACTGATTACGTGACTTCGCATGCACTGATCACGTGACTGATCATGCACTGATCACCTGGCTATCATGCACTGATGGCGCGTCTATCAAGCACTATCACGTGATTGCACATGAACTGATCACTTACCTGTTCATGCACTGATTACGTGGCTATCCATGCACTGATCACGTGGCTGATCAGGCACTCGATCCACATGACTGAATTATTCCCTGATCGAGTAGCTATAATGCACTGATCACATGTCTGAGCATGCCATGATCATCTGAACTGTTCATGCACTGATTACGTGGCTATCATGCACTGATCACGTGGCTGATCAGGCACTGATCACATGACTGATTATTCCCTGATCGAGTAGCTATAATGCACTGATCACATGTCTGAGCATGCCATGATCATCTGACTGATCATGCACTGATCACGTGGCTATCATTCACTGATCACGTGGCTGATCATGCACTGATCACGTGACTGATTATGCACTAATCACGAGGCTATCATGCACTGATCACATGACTCCCAAGCCATGATCACGTGACTGATCATGCACTCATCAAGTGGCTATCATGCACTGATCATGGGGCTAATCATACATTGATCACCTAAATATTCATGCACTGATCACAGGCCAATCTAACACTGATCACGTGGCTGATAAGGCATGATAACTTAGCTATCATGCAATGATCACATGACTGAGTAAGAAGTGATCACGTGGATATCATACACTGGACATGTGACAGATCATGCACTGATCACGGGACTGATCATGCACTGATCACGTGGCTATCATGAACTGTTCACGTGTCTATATGCACTGATCACGTGACTGCATATGCACTGATCACGTAATTGTAGGCAATGATCACGTGGCTATCATGCACTGCTCATGTGACTGAGCATGCACTGATCACGTAGCTATCATGCACTGATCACTTGGCTATCATGCACTGAACACGTGGCTGATCATACACTGATCAGGAAACCGCACATGCACTGATCACGTGGCTGATAATACAGTGATCACGTGGCTGATTATGCAATGAATACGTGGTTGATCTAGCACTGATCTCGTAGCTATCATGCACTGATCACATGGCTATCATGCACTGATCACGTGACTGATTATTCAATGAATGCGTAGCTGTCATGCACTGATCACATGACTACGCATGCCATGATCACGTGACTGATCATGCACTGATCAGGTGGCTATCATGCACTGATCACGTGCTAATCATACATGGATCACGTAACTAACCATGCACTGATCACTAGACAATCTTGCACTGATCACGTGGCTGATCATACACTGATCACGTGACTGATCACGCACTGATCACCTGCCTGATCATGCACTGATCATGTGACTGTGCATGCACTCATCACGTGTCTGATTATGCACTGATCACGTGGCTGATCATGCAGTGATAACCTGGCTATCATAAACTGATCATGTGACTGTTCATGCACTCTTCACTGGCCTGATCATGCACTGATCACAAACATGATCATGCACTGATCATTTGGCTGATCATACATTGATTACGTGACTTCCCATGCACAGATCACGTGACTGATCATGCACTGATCACCTGGCTATCATGCACTGATGGCGTGTCTATCAAGCACTAATCACGTGATTGCACATGAACTGATCACTTACCTGTTCATGCACTGATTACGTGGCTATCATGCACTGATCACGTGGCTGATCAGGCACTGATCACATGACTGATTATTCCCTGATCGAGTAGCTTTATATGCACTGATCACATGTCTGAGCATGCCATGATCATCTGACTGATCATGCACTGATCACGTGGCTATCATGCACTGATCACGTGGCTGATCATGCACTGATCACGTGACTGATTATGCACTAATCACGAGGCTATCATGCACTGATCACATGACTCCCCAAGCCATGATCACGTGGACTGATCATGCACTCATCAAGTGGCTATCATGCACTGATCATGGGGCTAATCATACATTGATCACCTAAATTTCATACACTGATCGCAGGCCAATCTAACACTGATCACGTGGCTGATAAGGCAATGATAACTTAGCTATCATGCAATAATCACATGACTGAGTAAGAAGTGATCACGTGGATATCATACACTGGACATGTGACAGATCATGCACTGATCACGTGGCTATCATGCACTGTTTCACGTGTCTATATGCACTGATCACGTGACTGCACATGCATTGATCAAGTAATTGTAGGCAATGCTCACGTGGCTATCATGCACTGCTGATGTGACTGAGCATGTACTGATCACGTAGCTATTATGCATTGATCACTTGGCTATCATGCACTGAACACGTGGCTGATCATACACTGATCACGTGACTGCACATACACTGATCACGTGGCTCATCATACAGGGATCACGTGGCTGATCATGTACTGATTACGTGGCTGATTATGCACTGATCTCGTAGCTATCATGCACTGATCACATGGCTATCATGCACTGATCCCGTGGCTGATCATGCACTGATCACGTGACTGATCATGCACTGATCTGGTGGCTATCATGCATTGATCACGTGGTTGATCTTACACTGATCACGTGACTGATCATGCACTGATCACGTGGCTATCATGCACTGAACACGTGGCTGATCATACACTGATCAGGAAACCGCACATGCACTGATCACGTGGCTGATCATACAGTGATCACGTGGCTGATCATGCAATGAATACGTGGTTGATCTAGCACTGATCTCGTAGCTATCATGCACTGATCACATGGCTATCATGCACTGATCACGTGACTGATTATTCACTGAATGCGTAGCTGTCATGCACTGATCACATGACTACGCATGCCATGATCACGTGACTGATCATGCACTGATCAGGTGGCTATCATGCACTGATCACGTGCTAATCATACATTGATCACGTAACTAACCATGCACTGATCACTTGACAATCTTGCACTGATCACGTGGCTGATCATGCACTGATCACGTAGTTATCATGCACTGATCACATGACTGCGAATGAACTGATCACGTGGATATCATACACTGATCAAGTGACAGATCATGCCCTGATCAGTTGACTGATCATGCACTGATCACGTGGCTATCATGCACTGAACACGTGCCTGATCATGCACTAATCACGTGGCTGATAATACAGTGATCACGTGGCTGATCAGGCACTGATCACGTGGATGATCATACACGGATCACAAGACAGAACATGCACTGATCACGTGCCTGAGCATGAACTGATGACGTGGCTGATCATGCACTGATCATGAAGCTTGATAATACACTGATCACGTGTCTGATCGTACACTTATCACGTGGCTTATTATGCTCTAAACACGTTGCTTATCATGCACTGATCAGGTTGCTATCATGCACTGATCACGTGGATTATCATACACTAATCAAGTGACTGCACATGCACTGATCACGTGACGGATCATGCACTGATCACGTGGCTATCATGCACTGTTCACGTGTCTATCATGCAGTGATCACGTGACTGCACATGCACTGATCACGTAATTGTAGGCAATGATCACGTGGCTATCATGCACTGCTCATGTGACTGAGCATGCACTGATCACGTAGCTATCATGCATTGATCACTTGGCTATCATGCACTGATCACGTGGCTGATCATACAGTGATCCCGTGGCTGATCATGCACTGATTACGTGATTGATCTAGCACTGATCTCGTAGCTATCATGCACTGATCACATGGCTATCATGCACTGATCCAGTGGCGTATAATGCACTGGTCACGTGACTGATCATGCACTGGTCACCTGGCTATCATGCACTGATCACGTGGATGATCATACACTGATCACGTGACTGATCACGCACTGATCACCTGCCTGATCATGCACTGATCATGTGACCTGTGCCATGCACTCATCACGTGGTCCTGATTATGCACTGATCACTGTGGGCTGATCATGCAGTGATACACCTGGCTATCATAACATGATCATGTGACTGTTTCAACTGCACTCTTTCACTGGCCTGAATCAAGTCGCACTGATCACGAAACATGATGAATGCACTGATCAATTTGCGTGAATTCATACACTGATTACGTGAACTTCGGCATGGCACGGTGATCACGTGACTGATCAATGCACTGATGCAGCCTGGCTAATCATGCCACTGGATGGGCGGTGTCTATCAAAGCACATAATCACGTGATTACAGCATGAAACTGATCACTTACCTCTTTCATTGCACTGATTAACGTGGGCTATCATGCACTGATCACGGTGGCTGATCAGGCACTGATCCCATGACTGATTATTCCCTGATCGAGTAGCTATAATGCACTGAATCACATGTCTGAGCATGCCATGATCTCTGACTGATCATGCACTGATCACGTGGCTATCATGCACTGATCACGTGGCTGATCATGCACTGATCACGTGACTGATTATGCACTAATCACGAGGCTATCATGCACTGATCACATGACTTCCCCAAGCCATGATCACGTGACTGATCATGCACGTCATCAAGTGGCTATCATGCACTGATCATGGGGCTAATCATACATTGATCACCTAAATATTCATGCACTGACACAGCCAATCTAACACTGATCACGTGGCTGATAAGGCAATGATAACTTGGCTATCATGCATTGATCACATGACTAAGAAGTGATCACGTGGATATCATACACTGGACATGTGACAGATATGCACCTGATCACGGGGACTGATCATGCACTGGATCACTTGGCTATGATGCACTGTTCACGTGTCTATATGCAACTGATCAGGTGACTGCCATATGCACTGATCACGTAATTGAGGCAATGATCACGTGGCTATCATGCACTGCTCATGTGACCTGAGCATGCACTGATCACGTAGCTATCATCACTGATCACTTGGCTATCATGCACTGAACACGTGGCTGATCATACACTGATAAGGAAACCGCACCATGCACTGATCACGTGGCTGATCATACAGTGATCACGTGGCTGATCATGCAAAGAATACATGGTTGATCTAGCACTTGATCTCGTAGCTATCATGGCACTGATCACATGGCTATCATGCACTGATCACGTGACTGATTATTCATTGAATGCGTAGCTGTCATGCACTGATCACATGACTACGCATGCCATGATCACGTGACTGATCATGCACTGATCAGGTGGCTATCATGCCACTGACACGTGCTAATCATACATTGATCACGTAACTAACCATGCACTGATCATTTGACAATCTTGCACTGATCACGTGGCTGATCACGCACTGATCACGTAGTTATCATGCACTGATCACATGACTGCGCATGGAACTGATCACGTGGATATCATACACTTGATCAAGTGACAGATCATGCCCTGATCAGTTTGACTGATCATGCACTGATCAACGTGGCTATCATGCACTGATCACGGTGCCTGATCATGCACTAATCAGGTTGTGGATCATGCACTGATCACGTGGCTGATAATACAGTGATCACGTGGCTGATCATGCACTGATCACGTGGATGATCATACCACGGATCACATGACAGAAACATGCACTGATCACGTGCCTGACCATGAACTGATGACGTGGCTGATCATGCCACTGATCATGAAGCTGATAATACACTGATTCACGTGTCTGATCGTACACTTATCACGTGGCTTATTATGCTCTAATCACGTTGCTTATCATGCACTGATCAGGTTGCTATCATGCACTGATCACGTGGATTATCATAACACTAATCAAGTGACTGCACATGCACTGATCACGTGACGGATCATGCACTGATCACGTGGCTATCATGCACTGTTCACGTGTCTATCATGCACTGATCAACGTGACTGCACATGCATTGATCGAAGTAATTGTAGGGCAATGCTCACGTGGCTATCATGCACTGCTGTGCTGTGAGCTGAGCATGTACTTGATCACGTGCTATTATGCATTGATCACTTGGCTATTGCACTGAACACGTGGCTGATCATACACTGATCACGTGACTGCACATACACAGATCACGTGGCTCATCATACAGTGATCACGTGGCTGATCATGTACTGATTACGTGGCTGATTATGCACTGATCTCGTAGCAATCATGCACTGATCACATGGCTATCATGCACTGATCCCGTGGCTGATCATGCACTGATCACGTGACTGATCATGCACTGATCTGGTGGCTATCATGCATTGATCACGTGGTTGATCTTACACTGATCACGTCTGATCATGCACTGATCACGTGGCTATCATGCACTGATCACTTGGCTTCATGCACTGAGCACGTGGCTATCATGCACTGATCTCATGGCTGATCACACACTAATCACGTGATGCTCATGCACTGATCACGTTACTGATCATGCACTGATCACGTGGCTATCATGCACTGTTCACGTGTCTATCATGGCAGTGATCACGTGACTGCACATGCACTGATCACGTAATTGTAGGCAATGATCACGTGGCTATCATGCACTGCTCATGTGACTGAGCATGCACTGATCACGTAGCTATCATGCATTGATCACTTGGCTATCATGCACTGAACACGTGGCTGATCATACACTGATCAGGTAACCGCACATGCACTGATTACGTGGCTGATCATACAGTGATCCCGTGGCTGATCATGCACTGATTACGTGATTGATCTAGCACTGATCTCGTAGCTATCATGCACTGATCACATGGCTATCATGCACTGATCCCGTGGCGTATAATGCACTGGTCACGTGACTGATCATGCACTGGTCACCTGGCTATCATGCACTGATCACGTGGATGATCATACACTGATCACGTGACTGATCACGCACTGATCACCTGCCTGATCATGCACTGATCATGTGACTGTGCATGCACTCATCACGTGTCTGATTATGCACTGATCACGTGGCTGATCATGCAGTGATAACCTGGCTATCATAAACTGATCATGTGACTGTTCATGCACTCTTCACTGGCCTGATCATGCACTGATCACGAACATGATCATGCACTGATCACGTGACAGCATGCACTGATCATTTGGCTGATTATGCACTGATCAAGGGGCTGATCATGCACTGATCACGTGGCTGATCATGCACTGATCACGTTACTGATCATGCACTGATCACGTGGCTATCATGCACTGTTCACGTGTCTATCATGCAGTGATCACGTGACTGCACGTGCACTGATCACGTAATTGTAGGCAATGATCACGTGGCTATCATGCACTGCTCATGTGACTGAGCATGCACTGATCACGTAGCTATCATGCATTGATCACTTGGCTATCATGCACTGAACACGTGGCTGATCATACACTGATCAGGTAACCGCACATGCACTGATCACGTGGCTGATCATACACTGATCACGTGACAGCATGCACTGATCATTTGGCTGATTATGCACTGATCAAGGGGCTGATCATGCACTGATCACGTGGCTGATCATGCACTGATCACGTTACTGATCATGCACTGATCACGTGGCTATCATGCACTGTTCACGTGTCTATCATGCAGTGATCACGTGACTGCACGTGCACTGATCACGTAATTGTAGGCAATGATCACGTGGCTATCATGCACTGCTCATGTGACTGAGCATGCACTGATCACGTAGCTATCATGCATTGATCACTTGGCTATCATGCACTGAACACGTGGCTGATCATACACTGATCAGGTAACCGCACATGCACTGATCACGTGGCTGATCATACAGTGATCCCGTGGCTGATCATGCACTGATTACGTGATTGATCTAGCACTGATCTCGTAGCTATCATGCACTGATCACATGGCTATCATGCACTGATCCCGTGGCGTATAATGCACTGGTCACGTGACTGATCATGCACTGGTCACCTGGCTATCATGACTGATCACGTGGATGATCATACACTGATCACTTGACTGATCACGCACTGATCACCTGCCTGATCATGCACTGATCATGTGACTGTGCATGCACTCATCACGTGTCTGATTATGCACTGATCACGTGGCTGATCATGCAGTGATAACCTGGCTATCATAAACTGATCATGTGACTGTTCATGCACTCTTCACTGGCCTGATCATGCACTGATCACGAACATGATCATGCACTGATCATTTGGCTGATCATACACTGATTACGTGACTTCGCATGCACTGATCACGTGACTGATCATGCACTGATCACCTGGCTATCATGCACTGATGGCGTGTCTATCAAGCACTAATCACGTGATTGCACATGAACTGATCACTTACCTGTTCATGCACTGATTACGTGGCTATCATGCACTGATCACGTGGCTGATCAGGCACTGATCCCATGACTGATTATTCCCTGATCGAGTAGCTATAATGCACTGATCACATGTCTGAGCATGCCATGATCATCTGACTGATCATGCACTGATCACGTGGATATCATGCACTGATCACGTGGC
>NW_020191787.1:0-2921 GCF_002263795.3 Bos taurus | reverse complement strand
TGCGTGAAAGGCTCCAGAGCCCGGCGCCGGTCTTATCCTCAAGCAGCCGTACGTCTGTTGTCTTGTCCGCTAGCAATTCACGGGCCAGAGAACCTCCTCTGACTCGGCCGGCTGGCCCCAGCCCTGCTTCTGGCACTTTGGAGGCCAGCGGCCGGGCCCGTTGACACCCCTGCTGGAATTGGGAAAGGGTGGGTTCACGAATTGCACCTAGAAACTTAGCTAGGCCGGTACTAGGGTGCTCTATGGGTTTCAAAACCCGCGTGGCCGTGCCACGGCAGCCAACAAGGGAGGAGGGCACCGGCTGCTGCCCTTTCATGGCAGCATCTGTGGCTGTCCTGCTGAGGGGGCCTTTCCATGGGGACCGTGTGCAGTACAAGTTTGGTGTTTTGGAACCGAATAATTAGAACGTGTAAAAATTTTAAATGATGTGGTGGTTTGATTCAAACAAAACAAAACCAAACAAAACAAAAAACCAAGCTCCAAGTTTTTTGCAAATTTAGGTCTTAATATTGAAGGCCTGTGTTCCTTCCACTGTGGCATTGTACGAAGAAATGTGCGGGTTTTTTTTTTTTTTTTTTTAATTTGTTTTTTGTTTTTCTTTTTTTTTTAGAAAAGATTCCGAAAAATGAGGGAAACAGGAAGCCCAGAGGTGCCCCTGTAGTTTGGCGAAGGCCTTAGGAGGTCACTTGGAAATGCTGCTGGCTGTGAGGGGGGGAGGGGGCAGATGTGCACAGAGCTGTGCAGGCTTGTCCTTTGCATGGATGTTCTTTGTAGAAATCCACCTCGGAACCATCTCCTGATGTGTAAGAATTTCCCAGACAAACCTTGAGCTAAGCAATGCGTTTTTTCCTTAGGAAATGTTGGTCTTCAGCGATGTTCAAAGCCTGTGTATTTCGGCTAGACTCTGGCTTCAGGTCGGTTCCCCCAAAAGGCTCAGAAGCGACCTGAACCAAACAGTAAGTTTTCCTCCTACCTTGTTCTCCTCATCTACGTTAAGAGTATACTTTAAGAGTATCCTGGCACATACATGTACTGCCTCACCCCTAACCTCAGTCATGTGTTCCAAGAACTTCTGTCCGTTTATTTATTTGTTTTTGGTAACATTGAATTCGTTTTGACTATGCTGGGTCTTTGCTGCTCGCTGGAAGTTGCTAGGACCTCTGGACTGCAGTCTCCCATCTCTTGCTGACCTCTTGTTGACCTCTGCAGAATCCTGGTTGGTGGGAGCTTGTTAGTTCCTTGTTCCTTACCCGGACCTCCTGTGGTAAATGTTTTCTCTCCTCTGTGGCCTGGTAAGGCTGGGTGGTCATTGGCATCCCAAAGGTGGCTAGAAGTCAATGATTTAGGCAGGCTTGTGAATAGATATGGGAGAAGGCAATGGCACCCCACTCCAGTACTCTTGCCTGGAAAATCTCATGGACGGAAGAGCCTGGTAGGCTGCAGTCCATGGGGTCGCTCAGAGTCGGGCACGACTGAGCGACTTCACTTTCACATTTCACTTTCATGCATTGGAGGAGGACATGGCAACCCACTCCAGTGTTCTTGCCTAGAGAACCCCAGGGACTGCGGGGCCTGGTGGGCTGCCGTCCATGGGGTCACACAGACTCGGACACGACTGAAACGACTTCGCAGCAGCAGCAGCAGCAGCAGCAGCAGCAGCAGCAGTGCATAGATATCAAAAGGGTTTAGAACAGTCAGGTAGGATCACACAAGTCACCGTGAAGCAATACTTCTCCACTTAGCCAAAGCTAACAAAAGATTTCTCTTCTAGGTCAACCTAGAAGAGATCACGGAAGAGGTAAAGAAACTTAAAATCCATTAGCAAAGGCAGTTCAACCTCTCAAGAAACCTTGTGCTAGGCACAACACTCTTTTCTGGGGGTCCACGTTCCCTACAACCTCCTGATCCCATTCTGTACCCATTCCTTTGCTTCTCCCATCCTGAAACTGCCACCTGGAAGAAAGAACGACGTCGTTTTCCTTCAGAAAATGCGATTTCATGCCACATACCTTCTTTTAATACCAAGTCATACAGTTCCCTTCAGCAACCAAGAACTGACTTTTATATTGGCATTCGACAGATTGGTGAACATACCTATCAGTGATAGTAGCGCCCCTCCCCTCCCCCGCACGCACGCACACACACACACACACACACACACACACACACCCAAGATCAGAACCAAACAAAACAAAAAAAATTGCTTTCTTACGTTTCACATGTCAGGATGGTGCCAGACACTCTTATTGGATAGTCAAAAATCTCTTTTGTTTCTGTGTAAAAGGGAGGTCCTTTCAAGGCGTGAATGTTTCAGAACTTTAATTTATTTGGAAATGACCCAGCTCTTCAGTACACTGTCGTCACTTAGTTTAGCACAGGATAGAAACTCGGGTAACCAAAACACCTGGAGAAACGATTGTATGTTCAGTTCAGTTCAGTGGCTCAAGTCGTGTCTGACTCTTTGGGGACTCCCGTGGCCTGCAGGACGGCTGGGCTTCCAGAGTCCCATCACCAACTCCAGGTGGCTTGCTCCCAACCTCATTGTCCACGAATTCAGTGATGCCAATCCAACCATCTTAGGCTCTGGTCGTTCCCCGTTCGTCCTTCTGCCGTTCAATCAAGGACTCTCATTAGTCAGGATATTAGTAGAGTGTAATTAGTGGTTCATAAGTTTCTCTAAAAGCTCATATCACATTTATTTTTTCGTTTTGTTCCTGCTCTTTCGAAGGTACTTTCTTGTATGACAGCTTGTGACAGATATAACTATAGCAATAGCAATTTTTACTTAGATACAACCGAGGCACTATGAATCAATTTTGTGCTTGCATGTTGATGACACTCTTAGACATGTCTTCACCAGGTATGAGGAGCAAAAAACAAAGCTACTAGATATTCTCATTATTGACTAAGTTCCCAAGTTC
>NW_020191786.1:0-18186 GCF_002263795.3 Bos taurus | reverse complement strand
CCGCATGGCCTACAGAACCAATCTCGTGACTCTCTCGCGCTCAGGAGGCTTGACTCCCTTTAGTCCACTCAGTGAGATCCAAGAGATACCCGTCGCGACTCGAGAGCAGATCGGGGTTCATTGCTTCCACTCGAGATGAATGCCTGTCTCCCGGGTGGTCTGGAATGCAACCCCGAGATCCCTGTCGACCTGGAAAGGAACGCTGACTTCTGGACACAAGCCTAGATGAGGTCTATTTGCCCTGCAGTCACTCGAGAGCAATCCCCAGCTTTCCTTCGCAACTCGAATGGAAGATTGGACTTCCCTGGGCCAACACAAGAGGCATCCTGAATTCCCCGTCGTAACTCGAGAATCCCGCCGCAACTCGAGAAAAACCACGTGGTTCCCCAGTCATCGCAAGATGAAACCCTTTCCCGCTACAGCATCTCAGGAGAAGTCCCACGTTAAGAATTGGAGGTCCATACGGTACTTGGCACCCTTGATGCGACCCACAAAGTTCCCAACATACCGGTCTCCCTGGAATGGAGCACGAGGTTTTCCGGCACCACTTCCTCTGAGCCCCTTCTACCCTCCTGCTCTGGACAGGAGGGTCGACTCCCCTGATTTGTCTGGAAGGGGTTGCTGACCTTCCGGTCGCTCCTCAGGATAAGGCCGGTCTCACGATCAAATTCCAGACGCGGCCTCGTGGGTGGTTCCACATTCCGAAGGACCCCGATTTCCAGGTCCCGTATTGTTAAGAACCCGATGCCCGGACACCTCTTCGAACTCCACCCTGTGAATGAAGTCAACATGAAGGGGCAGTGACTCCCCGTGCATCGTCCGAAAAAACCCCTGGTTCAAATACAACTCGACAAGTGGCCTCTCACCCCGTGAACACCTGGAGAGGCAAGCCGAAATCCATGCCTCAACCGAGACGAGGCTTGACTCTCCTGTCCCAAGTCTGCAGGGACCTTGCGTTCGGAGTCTGAAATCAGAGGAAGCCTGAGGTTCCTGCCTCAACTGGAGATGAGGCCCTCTTCCAATGCACCAACCCCAGTGGAGTCCCGAGAGGCCCCTCCCACCTCCACAGTTTCCCTGACTTCTCAGAGGCACCATGAGAAGCTCCCTGAGGTCACCTGCACAAGTCGAGGGAACCGAGGGTTTCCTGCCGCCACCCGAGAAAGACCTCGAGAGACCTTCTTCACAACATCTCAAGGCCAGTTTCCCCTATCATGACTCAAGTGCAATGACGCGATCCCCTCGCCACTTGCTGGAGACCCGACTTCCCTGGTGCCCCAGAGAGGCTCACTGAGCTTGGCGTGGTACCTCGTGAGAACCCCACACTGCGGCTGCCGCTCGAGAAAAACCCCGAGACTCCTCCGTCATCCCGAGATGAGGGCATTCCTTTCCCCCATGGCCTAGAGCGCAATCCCGATTCCTCTCTCCAAACTCCACAGAGGAGTGGCTACGTTTAGGCCACTCTGTGTGCTCCAACAAATACCCGTCACTACTACAGAGGAGAATGGAGGTCTTTGCTTACACTCGAGACTAGGCCTGACTCCCTGGGTGAGTCTAGAATGCAACCCGAGATCTGTGTCGCCCCTGGAGAGGAACATTGGCTTCTGGACACAGCCTAGATGAGGTCTATTTGCCCTGCAGTCACTCGAGAGCAATCCCCAGCTTTCCTTCGAAACTCGAATGGAAGATTGGACTTCCCTGGGCCAACAAAGAGGCATCCTGAATTCCCGTCGTAACTCGAGAATCCCGCGCAACTCCAGAAAAACCACGTGGTTCCCCCGTCATCGTAAGATGAAGCCCTTTCCCGCTCAGCGTCTCAGGAGAAGTCCCACGTTAAGAATTGGAGGTCCAAACGGTACTTGGCATCCTTGATGCAACCCACAAAGTTCCCCGACATACGGTTTCCCTCGAGACGAACACCGAGGTTTTCTGGCACCACTTACTCTGAGCCCCTTCTACCCTCCTGATCTCACAGGAGGGTCGACTGCCCTGCTTTGTCTGGAAGGGGTTCCCGACCTTCCGGTCGCAACTCAGGATGAGGCCGGTCTCACGACGAAATTCCAGACGTGGCCTCGTGGGTGGTTCCACATTCCGAAGGACCCCGATTTCCAGGTCCCCTCTTGATAAGAACCCGATGCCCGACACCTCTTCGAACTCCACCCTGTGAATGAAGTCAACACGAAGGGGCAGTGACTCCCCGTGCATCATCCGGAAAAACCCCAGGTTCCAAATACAACTCGACAAGTGTCCTCTCACCCGTGAACACCTCCAGAGGCTAGCGGAGTTCCATGCCTCAACCCAAGACCAGGCCTGACTCTCCTGTCCCAAGTCTGCAGGGACCCTGTGTTCGGAGTCTGAAATCACAGGAACCCTGAGGTTCCTGCCTCACTGGAGATGAGGCCCTCTTCCAATGCACCAACCCCAGTGGAGTCCCGAGAGGCCCCTCCCACCTCCACAGTTTCCCTGACTTCTCAGAGGCACCATGAGAAACTCCCTGAGGTCACCTGCACAAGTCGAGGGAACCGAGGGTTTCCTGCCTCAACCCGAGAAAGATATGGAGAGAACTTCTTCAACGCGTCTCGAGGCCCGATTCCCCTACCATGACTCGAGAGCAATGACGCGCTCCCCCTCGCCACTGCATGGAGACCCGACTTCCCTGGCGCCCCACCAGAGGCTCACTGACCTCGCCATCGTACCTCGTGAGAAACCACACACTGGGGCCGCCGCTCGAGAAGAACCCCACGACTCCCCGTCATCCCGAGATGAGGGCCTTCGTTTCCCCCATGGCCTAGAACGCAATCCCGATTCCTCTCTCCAAACGCCTCAGGAGGCTTGACTGCCTTTATTCCACTCAGTGAGCTCCAAGAGATACCCGTCGCGACTCGAGAGTAGAGCGGGTTCTATGCTTCCACTCGAGTGAATGCCTGTCTCCCCGGGTGCCTCTGGAATGCAATCCCGAGATCCCTGTCGACCCTGGAGAGGAACATTGGCTTCTGGAAACAAGCCTAGATGAGGTCTATTGGCCCTGCAGTCACTCGAGAGCAATCCCCAGCTTTCCTTCGCAACTCCAATGGACGATTGGACTTCCCTGGGCCAACACAAGAGGCATCCTGAATTCCCCGTCGTAACTCGAGAATCCCACCGCAACTCGAGAAAAACCACGTGGTTCCCCCGTCATCGCAAGACGAAGCCCTTTCCCGCTACAGCATCTCAGGAGAAGTCCCACGTTAAGAATTGGAGGTCGAAACGGTACTTGGCACCCTTGATGCGACCCACAAAGTTCCCCAACATACCGGTCTCCCTGGAAAGGAGCACCGAGGTTTTGGCACCACTTCCTCTGAGCCCCTTCTACCCTCCTGCTCTGGACAGGAGGGTCGACTCCCCTGCTTTGTCTGGAAGGGTTTGCCGACCTTCCGGATGAGGCCGGTCTCACGACGAAATTCCAGACGTGGCCTCATGGGTGGTTCCACATTCCGAAGGACCCGATATCCAGTCCCCTCTCGATAAGAACCCAATGCCCAGACACTTCTTCGAACTCCACCCTGTGAATGAAGTCAACACGAAGGGGCAGTGATCCGCCGAGCATCGTACGGAAAAACCCCAGGTACCAAATACAGTTCGCCAAGTGGCCTCTCACCCAGTGAACACCTCCAGAGGCTAGCGGAGTTCCATGCCTCAACCCAAGACCAGGCCTGACTCTCCTGTCCCAAGTCTGCAGGGACCCTGCGATCGGAGTCTGAAATCAGAGGAACCCTGAGGTTCCTGCCTGAACTGGAGATGAGGCCGTCTTCCACTGCACCAAACCCAATGGTGTCCCGAGAGGCCCCGCCCACCTCCAGTTTACCTGACTTCTCAGAGCCACCATGAGACGCCCCAGAGGTCACCAGCACTAGTCCAGGGAACCCAGGGTTTCCTGCCTCAACCGGAAAAAGTCCTCGAGAGACCTTCTTCAACACGTCTCGAGGCCAGATTCCCCTACCATGACTCAAGAGCAATGACGCGCTCCCCCTCGCCACTAGCATGGAGACCCGACTTCCCTGGCGCCCCACCAGAGGCTCACTGACCTCGCCGTTGTACCTCATGAGAAACTGCACACTGGGGCCTCCGCTCGAGAAAAACCACGGGACTCCCCCGTCATCGCGAGATGAGGCCTTCGTCTCCTGCATGGCCTAGAGCAATCTCGTCGACCTCTCTCCAAACGCCTCAGGGGCTTGACTCCCTTTAGTCCACTCAGTGAGCTTCCAAGAGATACCCGTCGCGACTCGAGAGTCAGAGCGGAGTACATTGCTTCCACTCGGGATGAATGGCCTGTCTCCCCGGGTGGGGTCTGGAATGCAACCCCGAGATCCCTGGTCGCCCTGGAGAGGAACACTGGCTTCTGGACACAAAGCCTAGATGAGGTCTATTGGCCCTGCAGTCCACTCGAGAGCAATCCCCAGCTTTCCTTCGCAACTCGAATGGAAGATTGGACTTCCCTGGGCAACACAAGAGGCATCCCGAATTCCCCGTCGTAACTCGAGAATCCCGCCGCAACTCGAGAAAAACCACGTGGTTCCCCCGTCATCGAAAGATGAAGCCCTTTCCCGCTACAGCGTCTCAGCAGAAGTCCCACGTTAAGAGTTGGAGGTCCATACGGTACTTGGCACCCTTGATGCGACCCACAAAGTTCCGGGACATACCGGTCTCCCTCGAGAGGAACACCGAGGTTTTCCAGCACCACTTCCTCCGAGCCGCTTCTACCCTCCTGATCTCGATAGGAGGGTCGACTCCTCTGCTTTGTCTGCAATGGGTTGCCGACCATCCGGTCGCACCTCAGGATGAGGCCGGTCTCACGACGAAATTCCAGACGTGGCCTCGTGGGTGGTTCCACATTCCGAAGGACCGCGATTTCCCGGTCCCCTCTTGATATGAACCCGATGCCCGGACACCACTTCGAACTCCACCCTGTGAATGAAGTCAACACGAAGGGGCAGTGACTCACCCGAGCATCTTCCGGAAAAACTCCCAGGTTCCATATACAGCTCGACAAGTGGCTCACCCCCTGAACACCTCGAGAGGCTAGGGAAGTTCCATGCCTCAACCCAAGACCAGGCCTGACTCTCCTGTCCCAAGTCTGCAGGGACCCTGCGTTCGGAGTCTGAAATCACAGGAACCCTGAGGTTCCTGCCTCACCTGGAGATGAGGCCCTCTTCCAATGCACAAACCCCAATGGAGTCCCGAGAGGCCCCTCCCACCTCCAGAGTTTCCCTGACTTCTCAGAAGCACCGTGAGAAGCTCCCTGAAGTCACCTGCACAAGTCGAGGGAACCGAGGGTTTCCTGCCGCCACCCGAGAAAGACCTCGAGAGTCCTTCTTCAACGCGTCTCGAGGCCCGATTCCCCTACCATGACTCGAGAGCAATGACGCCCGCCCCCTCGCCACTCGCATGGAGACCCGACTTCCCTGGTGCCCCACGATAGGCTCACTGAGCTTGGCGTCGTACCTCGTGAGAAGCCCCACACTGGGGCCACCGCTCGAGAAAAACCCCGAAAGTCCCCCGTCATCCCGAGATGAGGGCCTTCGTTTCCCCCATGTCCTAGAGCGCAATCCCGATTCCACTTTCCAAACTCCACAGGAGGAATGGCTCCTTTTAGACCACTCTGTGGGCTCCAACAAATACCCGTCACTGCTCCAGAGGAGAATGGAGGACTTTGCTTCCACTCGCGAACAGGCATGACTCCCTGGGTCAGTCTGGAATGCAACCTCGAGATCTGTGTCGCCCCTGGAGAGGAACACTGGCTTCTGGACACAAGCCTAGATGAGGTCTATTTGCCCTGCAGTCACTCGAGAGCAATCCCCAGCTTTCCTTCGCAACTCGAATGGAAGATTGGACTTCCCTGGGCCAACACAAGAGGCATCCTGAATTCGCCGCGGTAACTCGAGAATCCCGCCGCAACTCGAGAAAAACCACGTGGTTCCCCCGTCATTGCAAGATGAATCCCTTTCCCGCTACAGCGTCTCAGGACAAGTCCCACGTTAAGAAATGGAGGTCGAAAAGGTACTTGGCACGCTTGATGCGACCCACAAAGTTCCGGGACATACCGGTCTCCCTCGAGAGGAACACCGAGGTTTTCCGGCACCACTTCCTCTGAGCCCCTTCTACCCTCTTGATCTCGACAGGAGGGTCGACTCCTCTGCTTTGTCTGGAAGGGGTTGCCGACCTTCCGGTTGCACCTCAGGATGAGGCCGGTCTCACGACGAAATTCACAGACGTGGCCTCGTGGGTAGTTCCACATTCCGAAGGACTGTGATTTCCCGGTCCCCTCTTGATATGAACCCGATGCCCGCACACCTCTTCGAACTCCACCCTGTGAATGAAGTCAACAACGAAGGGCAGTGACTCGCCCATGCATCGTCCAGGAAAAAACCCCAGGTTCCAAATACAAGCTCGACAAACTGGCCTTTCACCACGTGAACACCTCCAGAGGCAAGCGGAGTTTCCATGCCTCAACCCAAGACGAGGCCTGACTCTCCTGTCCCCAGTCTGCAGGGACCCTGCCATCGGAGTCTGAAATCAGAGGAACCCTGAGGTTCCTGCCTCAACTGGAGATGAGGCCCTCTTGCAATGCACCAAACCCAGTAGAGTCCCGAGAGGCCCCTCCCACCTCCAGTTTCCCTGACTTCTCAGAGCCACCATGAGCAGCCTCCTGAGGTCACCTGCACAAGTCGAAGGAACCCATGCTTCCCTGCCTCAACCCGAGCAAGACCTCGAGAGACCTTCTTCAACACGTCTCAAGGCCAGATTCCCTCACCATGACTCAAGAGCAATGACGAGCTCCCCCTCGCCACTCGCATGGAGATCCGACTTCCCTGGCGCCCCACCAGAGGCTCACTGACCTCGCCATCGTACCTCGTGAGAAACCGCACACTGGGGCCGCCGCTCGAGAAAAACCCGGATACTCGCCCGTCATCGCGAGACGAGGGCCTTCGTCTCCTGCATGGCCTACAGACCAATCTCGTGACCTCTCTCCAAACGCCTCAGGAGGCTTGACTCCCTTTAGTCCACTCAGTGAGATCCAAGAGATACCCGTCGCGACTCGAGAGCAGATCGGGGTTCATTGCTTCCACTCGAGATGAATGCCTGTCTCCCCGGGTGGGTCTGGAATGCAACCCCGAGATCCCTGTCGACCCTGGAAGGAAACGCTTGACTTCTGGAACACAAGCCTAGATGAGGTCTATTTGCCCTGCAGTCACTCCGAGAGCAATCCCCAGCTTTCCCTTTCGCAACTCCAAGATGGAAGATTGGACTTGCCATGGGCCAACACAAGAGGCAATCCTGAATTCCCCGTCGTAACTCGAGAAATTCCCGCCGCAACTCAGAAAAACCACGTGGTTCCCCAGTCATCGCAAATGAAACCCTTTCCCGCTACAGCATCTCAGGAGAAGTCCCACGTTAAGAATTGGAGGTCCATACGGTACTTGGCACCCTTGATGCGACCCACAAAGTTCCCCAACCTACCGGTCTCCCTGGAATGGAGCACGAGTTTTCCGGCACCACTTCCTCTGAGCCCCTTCTACCCTCCTGCTCTGGACAGGAGGGTCGACTCCCCTGATTTGTCTGGAGGGGTTTGCTGACCTTCCGGTCGCTCCTCAGGATAAGGCCGGTCTCACGATCAAATTCCAGACGCGGCCTCGTGGGTGGTTCCACATTCCGAAGGACCCCGATTTCCAGGTCCCGTATTGAAGAACCCGATGCCCGGACACCTCTTCGAACTCCACCCTGTGAATGAAGTCAACATGAAGGGGCAGTGACTCCCCCGTGCATCGTCCGAAAAAAACCCCTGGTTTCAAATACAACTCGACAAGTGGCCTCTCACCCCGTGAACACCTGGAGAGGCAAGCGAAATCCATGCCTCAACCGAGACGAGGCTTGACTCTCCTGTCCCAAGTCTGCAGGGACCTGCGTTCGGAGTCTGAAATCAGAGGAAGCCTGAGGTTCCTGCCTCAACTGGAGATGAGGCCCTCTTCCAATGCACCAACCCCCGTGGAGTCCCGAGAGGCCCCTCCCACCTCCACAGTTTCCCTGACTTCTCAGAGCACCATGAGAAGCTCCCTGAGGTCACCTGCACAAGTCGAGGGAACCGAGGGTTTCCTGCCGCCACCCGAAAAGACTCGAGAGACCTTCTCACAAACATCTCAAGGCCAGTTTCCCCTATCATGACTCAAGTGCAATGAACGCGATCCCCCTCGCCACTTGCTGGAGACCCGGACTTCCCCTGGTGCCCCAAGAGAGGCTCACTGAGCTTGCGTGGTACCTCGTGGGAACCCCACACTGCGGCTGCCCGCTCGAGAAAACCCGAGACTCCTCCGTCATCCCGAGATGAGGGCATTCCTTTTCCCCCATGGCCTAGAGCGCAATCCGATTCCTCTCTCCAAAACTCCACAGGAGGAGTGGCTACGTTTAGGCCACTCTGTGTGCTCCAACAAATACCCGTCACTACTACAGAGGAGAATGGAGGTCTTTGCTTACACTCGAGACTAGGCCTGACTCCCTGGGTGAGTCTAGAATGCAACCCCGAGATCTGTGTCGCCCCTGGAGAGAACATTGGCTTCTGGACACCAGCCTAGATGAGGTCTATTTGCCCTGCAGTCACTCGAGAGCAATCCCCAGCTTTCCTTCGCAACTCGATGGAAGATTGGACTTCCCTGGGGCAACACAAGAGGCATCCTGAATTCCCCGTCGTAACTCGAGAATCCCGCCGCAACTCGAGAAAAACCACGTGGTTCCCCCGTCATGAAGATGAAGCCTTTCCCGCTACTACAGCGTCTCAGGAAAGTCCCACGTTAAGAATGAGGTCCAAAACGTACTTGGCACCCTTGATGCGACCCACAAAGTTCCGGGACATTACCGGTCTCCCTCGAGAGGAACACCGAGGTTTTCCGGCACCACTTCCTCTGAGCCCTTCTACCCTCCTGAAATCTCGACAGGAGGGTCGACTCCTCTGCTTTGTCTGGAAGGGGTTGCCGACCTTCCGGTCGCACCTCAGGATGAGGCCGGTCTCACGACGAAATCCAGACGTGGCCTCGTGGGTGGTTCCACATTCCGAAGGACCGCGATTTCCGGTCCCCTCTTGATAATGAACCCGATGCCCGTACACCTCTTCGAAACTCCACCCTGTGAATGAAGTCCAACACGAAGGGGCAGTGACTCCCCGTGCATCATTCCGGAAAAACCCCAGGTTCCAAATACAACTCGACAAGTGTCCTTCTCACCCAGTGAACACCTCCAGAGGCTAGCGGAGTTTCCCATGCCTCAACCCAAGGACCAGGCTTGACTCTCCTGTCCCAAGTCTGCAGGGACCCTGTGTTCGGAGTCTGAAATCACAGGAACCCTGAGGTTCCTGCTCACCTGGAGATGAGGCCCTCTTCCAATGCACAACCCCATGGAGTCCCGAGAGGCCCCTCCCACCTCCACAGTTTCCCTGACTTCTCAGAGGCACCGATGAGAAACTCCCTGAGGTCACCTGCACAAGTCGAGGGAACCGAGGGTTTCCTGCCCTCAACCCGAGAAAGATATGGAGAGAACTTCTTCAACGCGTCTCGAGGCCCGATTCCCCTACCATGACTCGAGAGCAATGACGCGCTCCCCTTTGCCACTGGCCATGGAGACCGACTTCCCTGGCGCCCCACCAGAGCTCACTGACCTCTGCCATCGTACCTCGTGAGAAACCACACACTGGGGCCGCCGCTCGAGAAGAAACCCCACGACTCCCCCGTCATCCGAGATGAGGCCTTCGTTTCCCCCCATGGCCTAGAACAGCAATCCCGATTCCTCTCTCCAAACGCCTCAGGAGGCTTGACTGCCTTTATTCCACTCAGTGAGCTCCACAGAGATACCCGTCGCGACTCGAGAGTAGAGCGGCGTTCTATGCCTTCCACTCGAGTGAATGCCTGTCTCCCCGGGTGCCTCTGGAATGCAATCCCCGAGATCCCTTATCGACCCCTGAGAGGAACATTGGGCTTCTGGAAACAAGCCTAGATGAGGTCTCATTGGCCCTGCCAGTCACCCGAGAGCAATCCCCAGCTTTCCTTTCGCAACTCCAATGGACGATTGGACTTCCTGGGCCAACACAAGAGGCATCCTGCAATTCCCCGTCGTAACTCGAGAATCCACCGCGCAACTCGAGAAAACCACGTGGTTCCCCACGTCATCGCAAAGATCGGAGCCCTTTCCCGCTACAGCATCTCAGAGAAGTCCCACGTTAAGAATTGGAGGTCGAAACGGTAACTTGGCACCCTTGATGCGACCCACAAAGTTCCCCAACATACCGGTCTCCCTGGAATAGGAGCACCGAGGTTTTCTGGCACCACTTCCTCTGAGCCCCTTCTACCCTCCTGCTCTGGACAGGAGGGTCGAACTCCCCTGCTTTGTCTGGAAGGGTTTGCCGACCTTCCGGGATGAGGCCGGTCTCAACGACGAATTCCAGACGCGTGGCCTCATGGGTGGTTCCACATTCCGAAGGACCCCGATATCCAGTCCCTCTCGATAAGAACCCAATGCCCAGACACTTCTTCGAACTCCAACCCTGTGAATGAAGTCAACACGAAGGGGCAGAGACCGCCGAGCATCGTACGGAAAAAACCCCAGGTACAAATACAGTTCGCCAAGTGGCCTCTCACCCAGTGACACCTCCAGAGGCTTAGCCGGAGTTCCATGCCTCAACCCAGACCAAGGCCCTGACTCTCCTGTCCCAAGTCTGCAGGGACCTCCTGCGATTCGGAGTCTGAAATCAGAGGAACCCTGAGGTTCCTGCCTGAACTGGAGATGAGGCCTGTCTTCCACTGCACCCCAACCCAATGGTGTCCCGGAGAGGCCCCGCCCCACCATCCAGTCTACCTGACTTCTCCCAGAGCCACCATGAGACGCCCCCGAGAGGTCACCAGCACTATGTCCCAGGGGAACCCAGGGGTTTCCTGCCTCAACCGCGAAAAAGTCTCGAGAGACCTTCTTCAACACGTCTCGAGGCCAGATTCCCCTACCATGACTCAAGAGCAATGACGCGCTCCCCTCGCCACTCGCATGGAGACCCGACTTCCCTGGCGCCCACCAGAGGCTCCCTGACCTCGCACGTTGTACCTCATGAGAAACGCACACCTGGGCCTCCGCTCGAGAAAAACCACGGGACTCCCCCGTCATCCGCGAGATGAGGGCCTTCCGTCTCCCCCATGGCCTAGAGGCCAATCCGCGATCTCTCTCCAAACGCCTCAGGAGGCTTGACTCCCTTTAGTCCACCCAGTGAGCTCCAAGAGATACCCGTCGCGACTCGAGAGCAGAGCGGTGTTCTTTGCTTCCACTCGAGATGAATGCCTGTCTCCCCGGGTGCGTCTGGAATGCAACCCCGAGATCCCGGTCGCCCATGGAGAGGAACATTGGCTTCTGGACACAAGCCTAGATGAGGTCTATTGGCCCTGCAGTCACTCGAGAGCAATCCCCAGCTTTCCTTCGCAACTCGCATGGAAGATTGGACGTCCCTGGGCCAACACAAGAGGCATCCTGTATTCCCCGTCGTAACTCGAGAATCCCGCCGCAACTCGAGAAAAACCACGTGGTTCCCCCGTCATCGAAAGATGAAGCCCTTTCCCGCTACAGCGTCTCAGCAGAAGTCCCACGTTAAGAGTTGGAGGTCCATACGGTACTTGGCACCCTTGATGAGACCCACAAAGTTCCCCGAAATCCCGGTCTCCCTCGAGAGGAACACCGAGGTTTTCTGGCACCACTTCCTCTGAGCCCCTTCTACCCTCCTGATCTCGACAGGAGGGTCGACTCCTCTGCTTTGTCTGCAATGGGTTGCCGACCATCCGGTCGCAACCTCAGGATGAGGCCGGTCTCACGAAGACATTCCAGACGTGGCCTCGTGGGTGGTTCCACATTTCCGACAGGGACCGCGATTTCCCTGCGTCCCCTCTTGATATGAACCCGATGCCCGGACACCACTTCGAACTCCACCCTGTGAATGAAGTCAACACGAAGGGGCAGTGACTCACCCGAGCATCTTCCGGAAAAACTCCCAGGTTCCATATACAGCTCGACAAGTGGCGTCTCACCCCCTGAACACCTCGAGAGGCTAGGGAAGTTCCATGCCTCAACCCAAGACCAGGCCTGACTCTCCTGTCCCAAGTCTGCAGGGACCCTGCGTTCGGCGTCTGAAATCACAGGAACCCTGAGGTTCCTGCCTCACCTGGAGATGAGGCCCTCTTCCAATGCACAAACCCAATGGAGTCCCGAGAGGCCCCTCCCACCTCCAGAGTTTCCCTGACTTCTCAGAAGCACCGTGAGAAGCTCCCTGAAGTCACCTGCACAAGTCGAGGGAACCGAGGGTTTCCTGCCGCCACCGAGAAAGACCTCGAGAGTCCTTCTTCAACGCGTCTCGAGGCCCGATTCCCCCTACCATGACTCGAGAGCAATGACCCGCACCCCCTCGCCACTCGCATGGAGACCCGACTTCCCTGGTGCCCCACGATAGGCTCACTGAGCTTGGCGTCGTACCTCGTGAGAAGCCCCACACTGGGGCCACCGCTCGAGAAAAACCCCGAAAGTCCCCCGTCATCCCGAGATGAGGGCCTTCGTTTCCCCCATGTCCTAGAGCGCAATCCCGATTCCACTTTCCAAACTCCACAGGAGGAATGGCTCCTTTTAGACCACTCTGTGGGCTCCAACAAATACCCGTCACTGCTCCAGAGGAGAATGGAGGACTTTGCTTCCACTCGCGCGAACAGGCATGACTCCCTGGGTCAGTCTGGAATGCAACCTCGAGATCTGTGTCGCCCCTGGAGAGGAACACTGGCTTCTGGACACAAGCCTAGATGAGGTCTATTGGCCCTGCAGTCACTCGAGAGCAATCCCCAGCTTTCCTTCGCAACTCGAATGGAAGATTGGACTTCCCTGGGCCAACACAAGAGGCATCCTGAATTCGCCGCAGGTAACTCGAGAATCCCGCCGCAACTCGAGAAAAACCACGTGGTTCCCCCGTCATTGCAAGATGAATCCCTTTCCCGCTACAGCGTCTCAGGACAAGTCCCACGTTAAGAAATGGAGGTCGAAAAGGTACTTGGCACGCTTGATGCGACCCACAAAGTTCCGGGACATACCGGTCTCCCTCGAGAGGAACACCGAGGTTTCCGGCACCACTTCCTCTGAGCCCCTTCTACCCTCTTGATCTCGACAGGAGGGTCGACTCCTCTGCTTTGTCTGGAAGGGGTTGCCGACCTTCCGGTTGCACCTCAGGATGAGGCCGGTCTCACGACGAAATTCACAGACGTGGCCTCGTGGGTAGTTCCACATTCCGAAGGACTGTGATTTCCCGGTCCCCTCTTGATATGAACCCGATGCCCGCACACCTCTTCGAACTCCACCCTGTGAATGAAGTCAACACGAAGGGGCAGTGACTCGCCCATGCATCGTCCAGAAAAAACCCCAGGTTCCAAATACAGCTCGACAACTGGCCTTTCACCACGTGAACACCTCCAGAGGCAAGCGGAGTTCCATGCCTCAACCCAAGACGAGGCCCTGACTCTCCTGTCCCCAGTCTGCAGGGACCCTGCCATCGGAGTCTGAAATCAGAGGAACCCTGAGGTTCCTGCCTCAACTGGAGATGAGGCCCTCTTGCAATGCACCAAACCCAGTAGAGTCCCGAGAGGCCCCTCCCACCTCCAGTTTCCCTGATTCTCAGAGCCACCATGAGCAGCCTCCTGAGTCACCTGCACAAGTCGAAGGAACCCATGCTTCCCTGCCTCAACCCGAGCAAGACCTCGAGAGACCTTCTTCAACACGTCTCAAGGCCAGATTCCCTCACCATGACTCAAGACCAATGACGAGCTCCCCCTCGCCACTCGCATGGAGATCCGACTTCACTGGCGCCCCACCAGAGGCCTCACTGACCTCGCCATCGTACCTCGTGAGAAACCGCACACTGGGGCCGCCGCTCGAGAAAAACCCGGATACTCGCCCGTCATCGAGAGCTGAGGGCCTTCGTCTCCTGCAAGGCCTACAGACCAATCTCGTGACCTCTCTCCAAAACGCCTCAGAGGCTTGACTCCCTTTAGTCCACTCAGTGAGATCCCAAGAGATACCCGTTCGCGACTCGAGAGCAGGATCGGGGTTCATTGCTTCCACTCGAGATGAATGCCTGTCTCCCCGGGTGGGTCTGGAATGCAACCCCGAGATCCCTGTCGACCCTGGAAAGGAACGCTGACTTCTGGACACAAGCCTAGATGAGGTCTATTTGCCCTGCAGTCACTCGAGAGCAATCCCCAGCTTTCCTTCGCAACTCGAATGGAAGATTGGACTTCCCTGGGCCAACACAAGAGGCATCCTGAATTCCCCGTTCGTAACTCGAGAATCCCGCCGCAACTCGAGAAAAACCACGTGGTTCCCCAGTCATCGCAAGATGAAACCCTTTCCCGCTACAGCATCTCAGGAGAAGTCCCACGTTAAGAATTGGAGGTCCATACGGTACTTGGCACCCTTGATGCGACCCACAAAGTTCCCCAACCTACCGGTCTCCCTGGAATGGAGCAACGAGGTTTTCCGGCACCACTTCCTCTGAGCCCCTTCTACCCTCCTGCTCTGGACAGGAGGGTCGACTCCCCTGATTTGTCTGGAAGGGGTTGCTGACCTTCCGGTCGCTCCTCAGGATAAGGCCGGTCTCACGATCAAATTCCAGACGCGGCTCGTGGGTGGTTCCACATTCCGAAGGACCCCGATTTCCAGGTCCCGTATTGTTAAGAACCCGATGCCCGGACACCTCTTCGAACTCCACCCTGTGAATGAAGTCAACATGAAGGGGCAGTGACTCCCCCGTGCATCGTCCGAAAAAAACCCCTGGTTTCAAATACAACTCGACAAGTGGCCTCTCACCCCGTGAACACCTGGAGAGGCAAGCCGAAATCCATGCCTCAACCGAGGACGAGGCTTGACTCTCCTGTCCCAAGTCTGCAGGGACCTTGCGTTCGGAGTCTGAAATCAGAGGAAGCCTGAGGTTCCTGCCTCAACTGGAGATGAGGCCCTCTTCCAATGCACCAAACCCCAGTGGAGTCCCGAGAGGCCCCTCCCACCTCCACAGTTTCCCTGACTTCTCAGAGGCACCATGAGAAGCTCCCTGAGGTCACCTGCACAAGTCGAGGGAACCGAGGGTTTCCTGCCGCCACCCGAGAAAGACCTCGAGAGACCTTCTTCACAACATCTCAAGGCCAGTTTCCCCTATCATGACTCAAGTGCAATGACGCGATCCCCCTCGCCACTTGCTGGAGACCCGACTTCCCTGGTGCCCCACGAGAGGCTCACTGAGCTTGGCGTGGTACCTCGTGAGAACCCCACACTGCGGCTGCCGCTCGAGAAAAACCCCGAGACTCCTCCGTCATCCCGAGATGAGGGCATTCCTTTTCCCCCATGGCCTAGAGCGCAATCCCGATTCCTCTCTCCAAACTCCACAGGAGGAGTGGCTACGTTTAGGCCACTCTGTGTGCTCCAACAAATACCCGTCACTACTACAGAGGAGAATGGAGGTCTTTGCTTACACTCGAGACTAGGCCTGACTCCCTGGGTGAGTCTAGAATGCAACCCCGAGATCTGTGTCGCCCCTGGAGAGGAACATTGGCTTCTGGACACCAGCGTAGATGAGGTCTATTTGCCCTGCAGTCACTCGAGAGCAATCCCCAGCTTTCTTTCGAAACTCGAATGGAACATTGGACTTCCCTGGGCCAACAAAAGAGGCATCCTGAATTCCCAGTCGTAACTCGAGAATCGCGCGACAACTCCAGAAAAACCACGTGGTTCCCCCGTCATCGTAAGATGAAGCCCTTTCCCGCCTCAGCGTCTCAGGAGAAGTCCCACGTTAAGAATTGGAGGTCCAAACGGTACTTGGCATCCTTGATGCAACCCACAAAGTTCCCCGACATACTGGTTTCCCTCGAGACGAACACCGAGGTTTTCTGGCACCACTTACTCTGAGCCCCTTCTACCCTCCTGATCTCCACAGGAGGGTCGACTGCCCTGCTTTGTCTGGAAGGGGTTCCCGACCTTCCGGTCGCAACTCAGGATGAGGCCGGTCTCACGACGAAATTCCAGACGTGGCCTCGTGGGTGGTTCCACATTCCGAAGGACCCCGATTTCCAGGTCCCCTCTTGATAAGAACCCGATGCCCGTACACCTCTTCGAACTCCACCCTGTGAATGAAGTCAACACGAAGGGGCAGTGACTCCCCGTGCATCATCCGGAAAAACCCCAGGTTCCAAATACAACTCGACAAGTGTCCTCTCACCCGTGAACACCTCCAGAGGCTAGCGGAGTTCCATGCCTCAACCCCAGACCAGGCCTGACTCTCCTGTCCCAAGTCTGCAGGGACCCTGTGTTCGGAGTCTGAAATCACAGGAACCCTGAGGTTCCTGCCTCACCTGGAGATGAGGCCCTCTTCCAATGCACCAACCCCAGTGGAGTCCCGAGAGGCCCCTCCCACCTCCACAGTTTCCCTGACTTCTCAGAGGCACCATGAGAAACTCCCTGAGGTCACCTGCACAAGTCGAGGGAACCGAGGGTTTCCTGCCTCAACCCGAGAAAGATATGGAGAGAACTTCTTCAACGCGTCTCGAGGCCCGATTCCCCTACCATGACTCGAGAGCAATGACGCGCTCCCCCTCGCCACTGGCATGGAGACCCGACTTCCCTGGCGCCCCACCAGAGGCTCACTGACCTCGCCATCGTACCTCGTGAGAAACCACACACTGGGGCCGCCGCTCGAGAAGAACCCCACGACTCCCCCGTCATCCCGAGATGAGGGCCTTCGTTTCCCCCATGGCCTAGAACGCAATCCCGATTCCTCTCTCCAAACGCCTCAGGAGGCTTGACTGCCTTTATTCCACTCAGTGAGCTCCAAGAGATACCCGTCGCCTCCAAGGAGAATGGAGGACTTTGCTTCCACTCGCGAACAGCATGACCCCTGGGTCAGTCTGGAATGCAACCCGAGATCTGTGTCGACCCTGGAGAGGAACACTGGCTTCTGAAACAAGCCTAAGATGAGGTCTATTGGCCTGCAGTCACTCGAGAGCAATCCCCAGCTTTCCTTCGCAACTCGAATGGAAGATTGGACTTCCCTGGGCCAACACAAGAGGCATCCTGAATTCGCCGCGGTAACTCAGAATCCCGCCGCAACTCGAGAAAACCACGTGGTTCCCCCGTCATTGCAAGATGAATCCCTTTCCCGCTACAGCGTCTCAGGACAAGTCCCACGTTAAGAATTGGAGGTCGAAAAGGTACTTGGCACCTTGATGCGACCCACAAAGTTCCGGGACATACCGGTCTCCCTCGAAGGAACACCGAGGTTTTCCGGCACCACTTCCTCTGAGCCCCTCTACCCTCTGATCTCGACAGGAGGGTCGACTCCTCTGCTTTGTCTGGAAGGGTTGCCGACTTCCGGATGCACCTCAGGATGAGGCCGGTCTCACGACGAAATTCCACAGACGTGGCCTCGTGGGTAGTTCCACATTCCGAAGGACTGTGATTTCCAGTCCCCTCTTGATATGAACCCGATGCCCGCACACCTCTTCGAACTCCACCCTGTGAATGAAGTCAACACGAAGGGGCAGTGACTCGCCCATGCATCGTCGGAAAAAACCCAGGTTCCAAATACAGCTCGACAAGTGGCCTCTCACCACGTGAACACCTCCAGAGGCAAGCGGAGTTCCATGCCTCAACCCAAGAGAGGCCTGACTCTCCTGTCCCCAGTCTGCAGGGACCCTGCCATCGGAGTCTGAAATCAGAGGAACCCTGAGGTTCCTGCCTCAACTGGAGATGAGGCCCTCTTGCAATGCACCAAACCAGTAGACCCGAGAGGCCCCTCCCACCTCCAGTTTCCCTGACTTCTCAGAGCCACCATGAGCACCCCCTGAGGTCACCAGCACAGTCCAGGGAACCCAGGGTTCCTGCCTCACCGACGAAGACCTGAGAGACCTTCTTCAACACGTCTCGAGGCCAGATTCCCTCACCATGACTCAAGAGCAATGACGCGCTCCCCTCGCCACTCGCATGGAGACCGACTTCCCTGGCGCCCACCAGAGGCTCACTGACCTCGCCGTCGTACCTCGAGAAACTGCACACTGGGGCCTCCGCTCGAGAAAAACCCGGACTCCCCCGTCATCGCGAGATGAGGGCCTTCGT
>NW_020191785.1:0-34972 GCF_002263795.3 Bos taurus | reverse complement strand
CGTGACTGAACATGCAGGGTTCACGTGGCTTTCATGCACTAATCACCTGGGTGATGATTCACTGATCATGTGACTGATCATGCACTGATCACATGCCTGATCATGAACTGATCACCTGCCTGATCATACACTCATCACGAAGCTGGTCATACACTGATCACGTGACTGTGCATGCACTGATCACGTGGCTGATCATGCACTGATGACGTGGCTGATCATGCACTGATCACGTGGCTGATCATGCACTGATGACGTGGCTGATCATGCACTGATCACGTGACTTGATCATGCACTGATGACGTGGCTGATCATGCACTCTTCACATGCCTATCATGCACTGATCACGTGCCTTATCATGCACTGATCACGTAGCTATCATGCACTAGTCACGTGGTTATCATGCACTTATCACGTGGCTGATCATACACTGATCACGTGACTGATCATTCACTGATCAAGAGACTGATAATGCACTGATCATGTGAGTGATCATGCACTGATCAGGTGACTGATCATGCACTGATCACGTGCCTGATCATGCACTGATGACGTGGCTGATCATGCACTGATCACGTGGCTGACCATGCACTGATCACGAAGCTGATCATACACTGATCACGTGACTTTGCATGCACTGATCACGTGACTGATTATGCACTCTTCACGTGCCTGATCATGCACTGATCATGTGGCTGATCATGCACTGAAGACGAAGCTGATCATACACTGATCACGGAACCAGCATTGCACTGATCACCTGGTGATCATGCACAGATCACGAAGCTGATCAAACACTGATCACGGAACCATGCATGCACTGATCACGTGGTGATCAGGCAGTGATCACGAAGCTGATCATAAACTGATCACGTGACTGTCCATGCACTGTCACAGGCTTATCATGCACTTATAACGTGGCTGATCATGCACTGATCACGAAGCTGATCATACACTGATCACGTGACTGTGCATTCACTGATCATGTGCTGAACATGCAATGATCACGTGGCTGATCATGCACTGATCACGTGGTGATCATGCAACGGATCACTTGGGAGATCATGCACTGATCACGTGGCTGATCAAGCACTCTTCATGTGCCTGATCATGCACTGATCACGGGGCTGGACCATGCACTGATCACCGAAGCTGTTCATACACTGATCACGTGACTGTGCATTTGCACTGATCACATGGCTGATCATGCACTGGTCGCGTGGCTGGTCATGCACTGGAAGACGAAGTGGATCATACACTGATCAGGGAACCATGCATGCACTGATCACGTGGCTGAACATGCACTGATCATGTGGGTGATCATTCCCTAATCACTTTGCAGATCATGCAATGGTCACGTGGCTGATCATGCACTGAACACGTGGCTGATCATGCACTGATCACGTGAGAGATCATGCACTGATCACGTGGCTGATCATGCACTGATCACGTGCCTGATCATTACACTGATGACATGGCTGATCATGTACTGATCACGAAGCTGATCATACACTTGATCACGAGACTGCACATGCACTGATCACGAGGCTGATCATGCACTGATCCTGAAGCTGATCATAAACTGATCACATGACTGTGCATGCACTAATCACGTGGCTGATCATGCATGATCACGTGGCTCATCATGCACTCATCACGAAGCTGATCATACACTGATCACGTGACTGTGCATGCACTGATCACGTGGCTGAACATGCACTGATGACGTGGCTGATCATGCACTGATGACGTGGCCGATCATGCACTGATCACGTGACTGATCATGCACTGATCACGTTGCCTGATCATACACTGATGACATTGGCTGATCATGTACTGATCACGAAGCTGATCATACACTGATCACGAGACTGAACATGCACTGATCACGAGGCTGATCATGCACTGATCCTGAAGCTGATTCATAACTGAGCACATGACTGTGCATGCACTAATCACGTGGCTGATCATGCACTGATCACGTGGCTCATCATGCACTCATCACGAAGCTGATCATACACTGATCACGTGACTGTGCATGCACTGATCACGTGGCTCATCATGCACTCATCACGAAGCTGATCATACACTGATCACGTGACTGTGCATGCACTGATCACATGGCTGATCATGCACTGATCACATGGCTGATCATGCACTCATCACGAAGCTGATCATACAATGATCACGTGACTGTGCATGCATGATCACATGGCTGATCATGCCTGATGACGTGGATGATCATGCGCTGATAACCTGGGTATCATACACTGATCACGTGACTGATTATGCACTCTTCACGTTGCCAGATCATGCACTGATCACCTGGGTGATCATGCACTGATCACATGGCAGATCATTACACTGATCACGTGACTGATCAAGCACTAATCACGTTACGGATCATGCCCAGATCATGCGGCTGGATCATACACTGATCATGAGGCTGTTCATGCCCTCCTCACGTGCTCTGACCATACACTGAGTCACCTTACTGATAATTGCACGGAACACGTGCCTGATCATGCACTGATCACGTGGGCTCATTATGCACTGACACGAAGCTGATCATACACTGATTACGTGACTGTGCATGCACTGATCACTTGGCTGACCTTGCACTGTTTATGTGGCTGATCATGCACTGATCACGTGGCTGATCATTCACTGATCACGTGGCTCATCATGAACTAATCACGAAGGTGATCATTACACTGATCACGTGACTGTGCATGCACTGATGACGTGGCTGATCATGCACTGATGACGTGGCTGATCATGCACTGATCACGTGGGCTGATCATGCACTGATGACGTGGCTGATCATGCACTGATCACGTGACTGATCATGCACTGATCACGTGCCTGATCATACACTGATGACTTGGCTGATCATGTACTGATCACGAAAGCTGATCATACACTGATCACGAGACTGCACATGCACTGATCACGAGGCTGATCATGCACTGATCCTGAAGCTGATCATAAACTGATCACGTGACTGTGCATGCACTGATCACGTGGCTGATCATGCACTGATCACTTGGCTGATCATACACTCATCACGAAGCTGATCATACACTGATCACGTGACTGTGCATGCACTGATCACGTGGCTGATCATGCACTGATCACGTGGTGATCAATGCACTCATCACGAAGCTGATCATACAATGATCACGTGACTGTGCATGCACTGATCACATGGCTGATCATGCACTGATCACGTGGATGATCATGCGCTGATAACCTGGCTATCATACACTGATCACGTGACTGATTATGCACTCTTTCACGTGCCAGATCATGCACTGATCACGTTGGCTGATCATGCACTGATCACCTGGGGTGATCATGCACTGATCACATGGAGATCATACACTGATCACGTGACTGATCAAGCACTAATCACGTTACGGATCATGCCAAGATCATGCGGCTGATCATTACACTGATCATGAGGGCTGTTTCATGCCCTCCTCACTGGAATGTGCTGACCATACCACTGTCACCTTACTGATAAATAGCACTGAACACGTGGTCCTGATCATGCCACTGATCAAGTGCTCATATGCAACTGATCACGAAGCTGATCATACACTGATTACGTGACTGTGCATGCACTGATCACTTGGCTGACCTTGCACTGTTCATGTGGCTGATCATGCACTGATCACGTGGTTGATCATTCACTGATCACGTGGCTGATCATGAACTAATCACGAAGGTGATTCATACACTGATCACGTGACTGTGCATGCACTGATCACAAAGCTGATCATGCACTGATCACGTGGCTGATCATGCACTGATCTCGTGGCTCATCATACACTGATCACGAGACTGCACATGCACTGATCACGTGGCTGAACATGCACTGATCACGAAGCTCATCATACACTGATCATGTGACTGTGGATGCACTGATTACGTGGGGATCATGCACTGATCACCATGGCTGACCATACACTGATTCACGTGACTGATCATTCCCTAATCACTTTGCAGATCATGCAATGGTCACGTGCTGATCATGCACTGAACACGTGGCTGATCATGCACTGATCACGTGAGAGATCATGCACTGATCACGTGGCTGATCATGAACTCTTCACGTGCCTGATCATGCACTGATCACGTGGCTGACCATGCACTGATCACGAAGCTGATCATACACTGATCACGTGACTGTGCATGCACTTGTCCCATGGCTCATCATGCACTGATCATGTGACTGATAATGCAGGGACACGTGGCTATCATGCACTGATCACGTAGCTGATCATACACTGATCACGTGCCTGATCATTCACTGATCACGTGGCTGATCATTCACTGATCCCTAAGCTGATCATACACTGATCACGTGACTGATCATGCACTGATTTATCATGTGCTGGTCACCTGGCTATCATGCCCTGATCACGTGGCTGATCATACACTGATCACGTGACTGATCATGCACAGATCTCTTGGCTATCATTGCACTGATCACTTGATTGTGCATGCAATAATCACATGGATGACCATGCATTTATCACGTGGATGACCATGCACTAATCACATGGCTGATCATGAACTGATCACGTGACTTAGCATGCAGTGAACTCGTGTCTCAATGTGCTGATCATATGCCTCATCAAGAACTGATCACGTGGCTATAATGCTCTGATCATGTAACTGCGCATGCACTGATCATGTGGATGATCATACACTGATCACGTTACTGATCACGCACTGATCACGTGACTGATCATGCACTGATCACGTGGATGATCATGCACTGTTCATGTGACTGAGCTTGCACGGATCACTTACCTATCATGCATTGATCACTTGGCCATCATGCACTGAACACGTGGCTGATCATACACTGATCACGTGCCTGATCATGCACTGATGACATGGCTGATCATGTACTGATCACGAAGCTGATCATACAATGGTCATGTGACTGTGCATGCACTGATCACTTGGCTGATCATGCAGTGATCACGTGGCTCATCATGCACTGATCACGTGACTGAACATGCAGGGTTCACGTGGCTTTCATGCACTAATCACCTGGGTGATGATTCACTGATTCATGTGACTGATCATGCACTGATCACATGCCTGATCATGAACTGATCACCTGCCTGATCATACACTCATCACGAAGCTGGTCATACACTGATCACGTGACTGTGCATGCACTGATCACGTGGCTGATCATGCACTGATGACGTGGCTGATCATGCACTGATCACGTGGCTGATCGTGCACTGATGACGTGGCTGATCATGCACTGATCACGTGACTGATCATGCACTGATCACATGCCTGATCATGCACTGATGACGTGGCTGATCATGCACTCTTCACATGCCTGATCATGCACTGATCACGTGCCTTATCATGCACTGATCACGTAGCTATCATGCACTAGTCACGTGGTTATCATGCACTTATCACGTGGCTGATCATACACTGATCACGTGACTGATCATGCACTGATCAAGAGCCTGATAATGCACTGATCCTGTGAGTGATCATGCCACTGATCAGGTGACTGATCATGCACTGATCACGTGCCTGATCATGCACTGAGGACGTGGCTGATCATGCACTGATCACGTGGCTGACCATGCACTGATCACGAAGCTGATCATACACTGATCACGTGACTTTGCATGCACTGATCACGTGACTGATTATGCACTCTTCACGTGCCTGATCATGCACTGATCATGTGGCTGATCATGCACTGAAGACGAAGCTGATCATACACTGATCACGGAACCATGCATGCACTGATCACCTGGCTGATCATGCACAGATCACGAAGCTGATCAAACACTGATCACGGAACCATGCATGCACTGATCACGTGGCTGATCAGGCAGTGATCACGAAGCTGATCATAAACTGATCACGTGACTGTCCATGCACTGATCACATGGCTTATCATGCACTGATAACGTGGCTGACCATGCACTGATCACGAAGCTGATCATACACTGATCACGTGACTGTGCATTCACTGATCATGTGGCTGAACATGCAATGATCACGTGGCTGATCATGCACTGATCACGTGGCTGATCATGCACGGATCACTTGGGAGATCATGCACTGATCACGTGGCTGATCATGCACACTTCATGTGCCTGATCATGCACTGATCACGTGGCTGACCATGCACTGATCACGAAGCTGATCATACACTGATCACGTGACTGTGCATGCACTTGTCCCATGGCTCATCATGCACTGATCATGTGACTGATAATGCAGGGGACACGTGGCTATCATGCACTGATCACGTAGCTGATCATACACTGATCACGTGCCTGATCATTCACTGATCACGTGGCTGATCATTCACTGATCCCTAAGCTGATCATACACTGATCACGTGACTGATCATGCACTGATTTATCATGTGCTGGTCACCTGGCTATCATGCCCTGATCACGTGGCTGATCATACACTGATCACGTGACTGATCATGCACAGATCTCTTGGCTATCATGCACTGATCACTTGATTGTGCATGCAATAATCACATGGATGACCATGCATTTATCACGTGGATGACCATGCACTAATCACATGGCTGATCATGAACTGATCACGTGACTTAGCATGCAGTGAACTCGTGTCTCAATGGTGCTGATCATATGCCTCATCAAGAACTGATCACGTGGCTATAATGCTCTGATCATGTAACTGCGCATGCACTGATCATGTGGATGATCATACACTGATCACGTTACTGATCACGCACTGATCACGTGACTGATCATGCACTGATCACGTGGATGATCATGCACTGTTTCATGTGACTGAGCTTGCACGGATCACTTACCTATCATGCATTGATCACTTGGCCATCATGCACTGAACACGTGGCTGATCATACACTGATCACGTGCCTGATCATGCACTGATGACATGGCTGATCATGTACTGATCACGAAGCTGATCATACAATGGTCATGTGACTGTGCATGCACTGATCACTTGGCTGATCATGCAGTGATCACGTGGCTCATCATGCACTGATCACGTGACTGAACATGCAGGGTTCACGTGGCTTTCATGCACTAATCACCTGGGTGATGATTCACTGATCATGTGACTGATCATGCACTGATCACATGCCTGATCATGAACTGATCACCTGCCTGATCATACACTCATCACGAAGCTGGTCATACACTGATCACGTGACTGTGCATGCACTGATCACGTGGCTGATCATGCACTGATGACGTGGCTGATCATGCACTGATCACGTGGCTGATCGTGCACTGATGACGTGGCTGATCATGCACTGATCACGTGACTGATCATGCACTGATCACATGCCTGATCATGCACTGATGACGTGGCTGATCATGCACTCTTCACATGCCTGATCATGCACTGATCACGTGCCTTATCATGCACTGATCACGTAGCTATCATGCACTAGTCACGTGGTTATCATGCACTTATCACGTGGCTGATCATACACTGATCACGTGACTGATCATGCACTGATCAAGAGCCTGATAATGCACTGATCCTGTGAGTGATCATGCACTGATCAGGTGACTGATCATGCACTGATCACGTGCCTGATCATGCACTGAGGACGTGGCTGATCATGCACTGATCACGTGGCTGACCATGCACTGATCACGAAGCTGATCATACACTGATCACGTGACTTTGCATGCACTGATCACGTGACTGATTATGCACTCTTCACGTGCCTGATCATGCACTGATCATGTGGCTGATCATGCACTGAAGACGAAGCTGATCATACACTGATCACGGAACCATGCATGCACTGATCACCTGGCTGATCATGCACAGATCACGAAGCTGATCAAACACTGATCACGGAACCATGCATGCACTGATCACGTGGCTGATCAGGCAGTGATCACGAAGCTGATCATAAACTGATCACGTGACTGTCCATGCACTGATCACATGGCTTATCATGCACTGATAACGTGGCTGACCATGCACTGATCACGAAGCTGATCATACACTGATCACGTGACTGTGCATTCACTGATCATGTGGCTGAACATGCAATGATCACGTGGCTGATCATGCACTGATCACGTGGCTCATCATGCACTCATCACGAAGCTGATCATACACTGATCACGTGACTGATCATGCACTGATCACGTGCCTGATCATACACTGATGACATGGCTGATCATGTACTGATCACGAAGCTGATCATACACTGATCACGAGACTGTGCATGCACTGATCACGTGGCTCATCATGCACTCATCACGAAGCTGATCATACACTGATCACGTGACTGTGCATGCACTGATCACGTGGCTCATCATGCACTCATCACGAAGCTGATCATACACTGATCACGTGACTGTGCATGCACTGATCACATGGCTGATCATGCACTGATCACATGGCTGATCATGCACTGATGACGTGGATGATCATGCGCTGATAACCTGGGTATCATACACTGATCACGTGACTGATTATGCACTCTTCACGTGCCAGATCATGCACTGATCACGTGGCTGATCATGCACTGATCACATGCCTGATCATGAACTGATCACCTGCCTGATCATACACTCATCACGAAGCTGGTCATACACTGATCACGTGACTGTGCATGCACTGATCACGTGGCTGATCATGCACTGATGACGTGGCTGATCATACACTGATGACATGGCTGATCATGTACTGATCACGAAGCTGATCATACACTGATCACGAGACTGTGCATGCACTGATCACGTGGCTCATCATGCACTCATCACGAAGCTAATCATACACTGATCACGTGACTGTGCATGCACTGATCACGTGGCTCATCATGCACTCATCACGAAGCTGATCATACACTGATCACGTGACTGTGCATGCACTGATCACATGGCTGATCATGCACTGATCACATGGCTGATCATGCACTGATGACGTGGATGATCATGCGCTGATAACCTGGGTATCATACACTGATCACGTGACTGATTATGCACTCTTCACGTGCCAGATCATGCACTGATCACGTGGCCGATCATGCACTGATCACGTGACTGATCATGCACTGATCACGTGCCTGATCATACACTGATGACATGGCTGATCATGTACTGATCACGAAGCTGATCATACACTGATCACGAGGACTGTGCATGCACTGATCACGTGGCTCATCATGCACTCATCACGAAGCTGATCATACACTGATCACGTGACTGTGCATGCACTGATCACGTGGCTCATCATGCACTCATCACGAAGCTGATCATACACTGATCACGTGACTGTGCATGCACTGATCACATGGCTGATCATGCACTGATCACATGGCTGATCATGCACTGATGACGTGGATGATCATGCGCTGATAACCTGGGTATCATACACTGATCACGTGACTGATTATGCACTCTTCACGTGCCAGATCATGCACTGATCACGTGGCTGATCATGCACTGATCACATGCCTGATCATGAACTGATCACCTGCCTGATCATACACTCATCACGAAGCTGGTCATACACTGATCACGTGACTGTGCATGCACTGATCACGTGGCTGATCATGCACTGATGACGTGGCTGATCATACACTGATGACATGGCTGATCATGTACTGATCACGAAAGCTGATCATACACTGATCACGAGACTGTGCATGCACTGATCACGTGGCTCATCATGCACTCATCACGAAGCTGATCATACACTGATCACGTGACTGTGCATGCACTGATCACGTGGCTCATCATGCACTCATCACGAAGCTGATCATACACTGATCACGTGACTGTGCATGCACTGATCACATGGCTGATCATGCACTGATCACATGGCTGATCATGCACTGATGACGTGGATGATCATGCGCTGATAACCTGGGTATCATACACTGATCACGTGACTGATTATGCACTCTTCACGTGCCAGATCATGCACTGATCACGTGGCCGATCATGCACTGATCACGTGACTGATCATGCACTGATCACGTGCCTGATCATACACTGATGACATGGCTGATCATGTACTGATCACGAAGCTGATCATACACTGATCACGAGACTGTGCATGCACTGATCACGTGGCTCATCATGCACTCATCACGAAGCTGATCATACACTGATCACGTGACTGTGCATGCACTGATCACGTGGGCTCATCATGCACTCATCACGAAGCTGATCATACACTGATCACGTGACTGTGCATGCACTGATCACATGGCTGATCATGCACTGATCACATGGCTGATCATGCACTGATGACGTGGATGATCATGCGCTGATAACCTGGGTATCATACACTGATCACGTGACTGATTATGCACTCTTCACGTGCCAGATCATGCACTGATCACGTGGCTGATCATGCACTGATCACATGCCTGATCATGAACTGATCACCTGCCTGATCATACACTCATCACGAAGCTGGTCATACACTGATCACGTGACTGTGCATGCACTGATCACGTGGCTGATCATGCACTGATGACGTGGCTGATCATACACTGATGACATGGCTGATCATGTACTGATCACGAAGCTGATCATACACTGATCACGAGACTGTGCATGCACTGATCACGTGGCTCATCATGCACTCATCACGAAGCTGATCATACACTGATCACGTGACTGTGCATGCACTGATCACGTGGCTCATCATGCACTCATCACGAAGCTGATCATACACTGATCACGTGACTGTGCATGCACTGATCACATGGCTGATCATGCACTGATCACATGGCTGATCATGCACTGATGACGTGGATGATCATGCGCTGATAACCTGGGTATCATACACTGATCACGTGACTGATTATGCACTCTTCACGTGCCAGATCATGCACTGATGACGTGGCCGACCATGCACTGATCACGTGACTGATCATGCACTGATCACGTGCCTGATCATACACTGATGACATGGCTGATCATGTACTGATCACGAAGCTGATCATACACTGATCACGAGACTGTGCATGCACTGATCACGTGGCTCATCATGCACTCATCACGAAGCTGATCATACACTGATCACGTGACTGTGCATGCACTGATCACGTGCCTCATCATGCACTCATCACGAAGCTGATCATACACTGATCACGTGACTGTGCATGCACTGATCACATGGCTGATCATGCACTGATCACATGGCTGATCATGCACTGATGACGTGGATGATCATGCGCTGATAACCTGGGTATCATACACTGATCACGTGACTGATTATGCACTCTTCACGTGCCAGATCATGCACTGATCACGTGGCTGATCATGCACTGATCACCTGGGTGATCATGCACTGATCACATGGCAGATCATACACTGATCACGTGACTGATCAAGCACTAATCACGTTACGGATCATGCCAAGATCATGCGGCTGATCATACACTGATCATGAGGCTGTTCATGCCCTCCTCACGTGTCTGACCATACACTGATCACCTTACTGATAATGCACTGAACACGTGCCTGATCATGCACTGATCAAGTGGCTCATTATGCACTGATCACGAAGCTGATCATACACTGATTACGTGACTGTGCATGCACTGATCACTTGGCTGACCTTGCACTGTTCATGTGGCTGATCATGCACTGATCACGTGGTTGATCATTCACTGATCACGTGGCTGATCATGAACTAATCACGAAGGTGATCATACACTGATCACGTGACTGTGCATGCACTGATCACAAAGCTGATCATGCACTGATCACGTGGCTGATCATGCACTGATCTCGTGGCTCATCATACACTGATCACGAGACTGCACATGCACTGATCACGTGGCTGAACATGCACTGATCACGAAGCTCATCATACACTGATCATGTGACTGTGGATGCACTGATTACGTGGGGGATCATGCACTGATCACATGGCTGACCATACACTGATCACGTGACTGATCATTCCCTAATCACTTTGCAGATCATGCAATGGTCACGTGGCTGATCATGCACTGAACACGTGGCTGATCATGCACTGATCACGTGAGAGATCATGCACTGATCACGTGGCTGATCATGAACTCTTCACGTGCCTGATCATGCACTGATCACGTGGCTGACCATGCACTGATCACGAAGCTGATCATACACTGATCACGTGACTGTGCATGCACTTGTCCCATGGCTCATCATGCACTGATCATGTGACTGATAATGCAGGGGACACGTGGCTATCATGCACTGATCACGTAGCTGATCATACACTGATCACGTGCCTGATCATTCACTGATCACGTGGCTGATCATTCACTGATCCCTAAGCTGATCATACACTGATCACGTGACTGATCATGCACTGATTTATCATGTGCTGGTCACCTGGCTATCATGCCCTGATCACGTGGCTGATCATACACTGATCACGTGACTGATCATGCACAGATCTCTTGGCTATCATGCACTGATCACTTGATTGTGCATGCAATAATCACATGGATGACCATGCATTTATCACGTGGATGACCATGCACTAATCACATGGCTGATCATGAACTGATCACGTGACTTAGCATGCAGTGAACTCGTGTCTCAATGGTGCTGATCATATGCCTCATCAAGAACTGATCACGTGGCTATAATGCTCTGATCATGTAACTGCGCATGCACTGATCATGTGGATGATCATACACTGATCACGTTACTGATCACGCACTGATCACGTGACTGATCATGCACTGATCACGTGGATGATCATGCACTGTTCATGTGACTGAGCTTGCACGGATCACTTACCTATCATGCATTGATCACTTGGCCATCATGCACTGAACACGTGGCTGATCATACACTGATCACGTGCCTGATCATGCACTGATGACATGGCTGATCATGTACTGATCACGAAGCTGATCATACAATGGTCATGTGACTGTGCATGCACTGATCACTTGGCTGATCATGCAGTGATCACGTGGCTCATCATGCACTGATCACGTGACTGAACATGCAGGGTTCACGTGGCTTTCATGCACTAATCACCTGGGTGATGATTCACTGATCATGTGACTGATCATGCACTGATCACATGCCTGATCATGAACTGATCACCTGCCTGATCATACACTCATCACGAAGCTGGTCATACACTGATCACGTGACTGTGCATGCACTGATCACGTGGCTGATCATGCACTGATGACGTGGCTGATCATGCACTGATCACGTGGCTGATCGTGCACTGATGACGTGGCTGATCATGCACTGATCACGTGACTGATCATGCACTGATCACATGCCTGATCATGCACTGATGACGTGGCTGATCATGCACTCTTCACATGCCTGATCATGCACTGATCACGTGCCTTATCATGCACTGATCACGTAGCTATCATGCACTAGTCACGTGGTTATCATGCACTTATCACGTGGCTGATCATACACTGATCACGTGACTGATCATGCACTGATCAAGAGCCTGATAATGCACTGATCCTGTGAGTGATCATGCACTGATCAGGTGACTGATCATGCACTGATCACGTGCCTGATCATGCACTGAGGACGTGGCTGATCATGCACTGATCACGTGGCTGACCATGCACTGATCACGAAGCTGATCATACACTGATCACGTGACTTTGCATGCACTGATCACGTGACTGATTATGCACTCTTCACGTGCCTGATCATGCACTGATCATGTGGCTGATCATGCACTGAAGACGAAGCTGATCATACACTGATCACGGAACCATGCATGCACTGATCACCTGGCTGATCATGCACAGATCACGAAGCTGATCAAACACTGATCACGGAACCATGCATGCACTGATCACGTGGCTGATCATGCACTGATCACGAAGCTGATCATAAACTGATCACGTGACTGTCCATGCACTGATCACATGGCTTATCATGCACTGATAACGTGGCTGACCATGCACTGATCACGAAGCTGATCATACACTGATCACGTGACTGTGCATTCACTGATCATGTGGCTGAACATGCAATGATCACGTGGCTGATCATGCACTGATCACGTGGCTGATCATGCACGGATCACTTGGGAGATCATGCACTGATCACGTGGCTGATCAAGCACTCTTCATGTGCCTGATCATGCACTGATCACGTGGCTGACCATGCACTGATCACGAAGCTGTTCATACACTGATCACGTGACTGTGCATGCACTGATCACATGGCTGATCATGCACTGGTCGCGTGGCTGGTCATGCACTGAAGACGAAGTGGATCATACACTGATCATGGTACCATGCATGCACTGATCACGTGGCTGAACATGCACTGATCATGTGGGTGATCATTCCCTAATCACTTTGCAGATCATGCAATGGTCACGTGGCTGATCATGCACTGAACACGTGGCTGATCATGCACTGATCACGTGAGAGATCATGCACTGATCACGTGGCTGATCATGCACTGATCACGTGCCTGATCATACACTGATGACATGGCTGATCATGTACTGATCACGAAGCTGATCATACACTGATCACGAGACTGCACATGCACTGATCACGAGGCTGATCATGCACTGATCCTGAAGCTGATCATAAACTGAGCACATGACTGTGCATGCACTAATCACGTGGCTGATCATGCACTGATCACGTGGCTCATCATGCACTCATCACGAAGCTGATCATACACTGATCACGTGACTGTGCATGCACTGATCACGTGGCTGAACATGCACTGATGACGTGGCTGATCATGCACTGATGACGTGGCCGATCATGCACTGATCACGTGACTGATCATGCACTGATCACGTGCCTGATCATACACTGATGACATGGCTGATCATGTACTGATCACGAAGCTGATCATACACTGATCACGAGACTGTGCATGCACTGATCACGTGGCTCATCATGCACTCATCACGAAGCTGATCATACACTGATCACGTGACTGTGCATGCACTGATCACGTGGCTCATCATGCACTCATCACGAAGCTGATCATACACTGATCACGTGACTGTGCATGCACTGATCACATGGCTGATCATGCACTGATCACATGGCTGATCATGCACTCATCACGAAGCTGATCATACAATGATCACGTGACTGTGCATGCACTGATCACATGGCTGATCATGCACTGATGACGTGGATGATCATGCGCTGATAACCTGGGTATCATACACTGATCACGTGACTGATTATGCACTCTTCACGTGCCAGATCATGCACTGATCACCTGGGTGATCATGCACTGATCACATGGCAGATCATACACTGATCACGTGACTGATCAAGCACTAATCACGTTACGGATCATGCCCAGATCATGCGGCTGATCATACACTGATCATGAGGCTGTTCATGCCCTCCTCACGTGTCTGACCATACACTGATCACCTTACTGATAATGCACTGAACACGTGCCTGATCATGCACTGATCACGTGACTCATCATGCACTGATCACGAAGCTGATCATACACTGATTACGTGACTGTGCATGCACTGATCACTTGGCTGACCTTGCACTGTTCATGTGGCTGATCATGCACTGATCACGTGGTTGATCATTCACTGATCACGTGGCTCATGAACTAATCACGAAGGTGATCATACACTGATCACGTGACTGTGCATGCACTGATGACGTGGCTGATCATGCACTGATGACGTGGCTGATCATGCACTGATCACGTGGCTGATCATGCACTGATGACGTGGCTGATCATGCACTGATCACGTGACTGATCATGCACTGATCACGTGCCTGATCATACACTGATGACTTGGCTGATCATGTACTGATCACGAAGCTGATCATACACTGATCACGAGACTGCACATGCACTGATCACGAGGCTGATCATGCACTGATCCTGAAGCTGATCATACACTGATCACGAGACTGCACATGCACTGATCACGAGGATGATCATGCACTGATCCTGAAGCTGATCATACACTGATCACGTGACTGTGCATGCACTGATCACGTGGCTGATCATGCACTCATCACGAAGCTGATCATACAATGATCACGTGACTGTGCATGCACTGATCACATGGCTGATCATGCACTGATCACGTGGATGATCATGCGCTGATAACCTGGCTATCATACACTGATCACGTGACTGATTATGCACTCTTCACGTGCCAGATCATGCACTGATCACGTGGCTGATCATGCACTGATCACCTGGGTGATCATGCACTGATCACATGGCAGATCATACACTGATCACGTGACTGATCAAGCACTAATCACGTTACGGATCATGCCAAGATCATGCGGCTGATCATACACTGATCATGAGGCTGTTCATGCCCTCCTCACGTGTCTGACCATACACTGATCACCTTACTGATAATGCACTGAACACGTGCCTGATCATGCACTGATCAAGTGGCTCATTATGCACTGATCACGAAGCTGATCATACACTGATTACGTGACTGTGCATGCACTGATCACTTGGCTGACCTTGCACTGTTCATGTGGCTGATCATGCACTGATCACGTGGTTGATCATTCACTGATCACGTGGCTGATCATGAACTAATCACGAAGGTGATCATACACTGATCACGTGACTGTGCATGCACTGATCACAAAGCTGATCATGCACTGATCACGTGGCTGATCATGCACTGATCTCGTGGCTCATCATACACTGATCACGAGACTGCACATGCACTGATCACGTGGCTGAACATGCACTGATCACGAAGCTCATCATACACTGATCATGTGACTGTGGATGCACTGATTACGTGGGGGATCATGCACTGATCACATGGCTGACCATACACTGATCACGTGACTGATCATTCCCTAATCACTTTGCAGATCATGCAATGGTCACGTGGCTGATCATGCACTGAACACGTGGCTGATCATGCACTGATCACGTGAGAGATCATGCACTGATCACGTGGCTGATCATGAACTCTTCACGTGCCTGATCATGCACTGATCACGTGGCTGACCATGCACTGATCACGAAGCTGATCATACACTGATCACGTGACTGTGCATGCACTTGTCCCATGGCTCATCATGCACTGATCATGTGACTGATAATGCAGGGGACACGTGGCTATCATGCACTGATCACGTAGCTGATCATACACTGATCACGTGCCTGATCATTCACTGATCACGTGGCTGATCATTCACTGATCCCTAAGCTGATCATACACTGATCACGTGACTGATCATGCACTGATTTATCATGTGCTGGTCACCTGGCTATCATGCCCTGATCACGTGGCTGATCATACACTGATCACGTGACTGATCATGCACAGATCTCTTGGCTATCATGCACTGATCACTTGATTGTGCATGCAATAATCACATGGATGACCATGCATTTATCACGTGGATGACCATGCACTAATCACATGGCTGATCATGAACTGATCACGTGACTTAGCATGCAGTGAACTCGTGTCTCAATGGTGCTGATCATATGCCTCATCAAGAACTGATCACGTGGCTATAATGCTCTGATCATGTAACTGCGCATGCACTGATCATGTGGATGATCATACACTGATCACGTTACTGATCACGCACTGATCACGTGACTGATCATGCACTGATCACGTGGATGATCATGCACTGTTCATGTGACTGAGCTTGCACGGATCACTTACCTATCATGCATTGATCACTTGGCCATCATGCACTGAACACGTGGCTGATCATACACTGATCACGTGCCTGATCATGCACTGATGACATGGCTGATCATGTACTGATCACGAAGCTGATCATACAATGGTCATGTGACTGTGCATGCACTGATCACTTGGCTGATCATGCAGTGATCACGTGGCTCATCATGCACTGATCACGTGACTGAACATGCAGGGTTCACGTGGCTTTCATGCACTAATCACCTGGGTGATGATTCACTGATCATGTGACTGATCATGCACTGATCACATGCCTGATCATGAACTGATCACCTGCCTGATCATACACTCATCACGAAGCTGGTCATACACTGATCACGTGACTGTGCATGCACTGATCACGTGGCTGATCATGCACTGATGACGTGGCTGATCATGCACTGATCACGTGGCTGATCGTGCACTGATGACGTGGCTGATCATGCACTGATCACGTGACTGATCATGCACTGATGACGTGGCTGATCATGCACTCTTCACATGCCTGATCATGCACTGATCACGTGCCTTATCATGCACTGATCACGTAGCTATCATGCACTAGTCACGTGGTTATCATGCACTTATCACGTGGCTGATCATACACTGATCACGTGACTGATCATGCACTGATCAAGAGCCTGATAATGCACTGATCCTGTGAGTGATCATGCACTGATCAGGTGACTGATCATGCACTGATCACGTGCCTGATCATGCACTGAGGACGTGGCTGATCATGCACTGATCACGTGGCTGACCATGCACTGATCACGAAGCTGATCATACACTGATCACGTGACTTTGCATGCACTGATCACGTGACTGATTATGCACTCTTCACGTGCCTGATCATGCACTGATCATGTGGCTGATCATGCACTGAAGACGAAGCTGATCATACACTGATCACGGAACCATGCATGCACTGATCACCTGGCTGATCATGCACAGATCACGAAGCTGATCAAACACTGATCACGGAACCATGCATGCACTGATCACGTGGCTGATCAGGCAGTGATCACGAAGCTGATCATAAACTGATCACGTGACTGTCCATGCACTGATCACATGGCTTATCATGCACTGATAACGTGGCTGACCATGCACTGATCACGAAGCTGATCATACACTGATCACGTGACTGTGCATTCACTGATCATGTGGCTGAACATGCAATGATCACGTGGCTGATCATGCACTGATCACGTGGCTGATCATGCACGGATCACTTGGGAGATCATGCACTGTTCACGTGGCTGATCAAGCACTCTTCATGTGCCTGATCATGCACTGATCACGTGGCTGACCATGCACTGATCACGAAGCTGTTCATACACTGATCACGTGACTGTGCATGCACTGATCACATGGCTGATCATGCACTGGTCGCGTGGCTGGTCATGCACTGAAGACGAAGTGGATCATACACTGATCATGGTACCATGCATGCACTGATCACGTGGCTGAACATGCACTGATCATGTGGGTGATCATTCCCTAATCACTTTGCAGATCATGCAATGGTCACGTGGCTGATCATGCACTGAACACGTGGCTGATCATGCACTGATCACGTGAGAGATCATGCACTGATCACGTGGCTGATCATGCACTGATCACGTGCCTGATCATACACTGATGACATGGCTGATCATGTACTGATCACGAAGCTGATCATACACTGATCACGAGACTGCACATGCACTGATCACGAGGCTGATCATGCACTGATCCTGAAGCTGATCATAAACTGATCACATGACTGTGCATGCACTAATCACGTGGCTGATCATGCACTGATCACGTGGCTCATCATGCACTCATCACGAAGCTGATCATACACTGATCACGTGACTGTGCATGCACTGATCACGTGGCTGAACATGCACTGATGACGTGGCTGAATCATGCACTGATGACGTGGCCGATCATGCACTGATCACGTGACTGATCATGCACTGATCACGTGCCTGATCATACACCTGATGACATGGCTGATCATGTACTGATCACGAAGCTGATCATACACTGATCACGAGACTGTGCATGCACTGATCACGTGGCTCATCATGCACTCATCACGAAGCTGATCATACACTGATCACGTGACTGTGCATTGCACTGATCACGTGGCTCATCATGCACTCATCACGAAGCTGATCATACACTGATCACGTGACTGTGCATGCACTGATCACATGGCTGATCATGCACTGATCACATGGCTGATCATGCACTCATCACGAAGCTGATCATACAATGATCACGTGACTGTGCATGCACTGATCACATGGCTGATCATGCACTGATGACGTGGATGATCATGCGCTGATAACCTGGGTATCATACACTGATCACGTGACTGATTATGCACTCTTCACGTGCCAGATCATGCACTGATCACCTGGGTGATCATGCACTGATCACATGGCAGATCATACACTGATCACGTGACTGATCAAGCACTAATCACGTTACGGATCATGCCCAGATCATGCGGCTGATCATACACTGATCATGAGGCTGTTCATGCCCTCCTCACGTGTCTGACCATACACTGATCACCTTACTGATAATGCACTGAACACGTGCCTGATCATGCACTGATCACGTGGCTCATCATGCACTGATCACGAAGCTGATCATACACTGATTACGTGACTGTGCATGCACTGATCACTTGGCTGACCTTGCACTGTTTATGTGGCTGATCATGCACTGATCACGTGGTTGATCATTCACTGATCACGTGGCTCATCATGAACTAATCACGAAGGTGATCATACACTGATCACGTGACTGTGCATGCACTGATGACGTGGCTGATCATGCACTGATGACGTGGCTGATCATGCACTGATCACGTGGCTGATCATGCACTGATGACGTGGCTGATCATGCACTGATCACGTGACTGATCATGCACTGATCACGTGCCTGATCATACACTGATGACTTGGCTGATCATGTACTGATCACGAAGCTGATCATACACTGATCACGAGACTGCACATGCACTGATCACGAGGCTGATCATGCACTGATCCTGAAGCTGATCATAAACTGATCACGTGACTGTGCATGCACTGATAACGTGGCTGATCATGCACTGATCACTTGGCTGATCATACACTCATCACGAAGCTGATCATACACTGATCACGTGACTGTGCATGCACTGATCACGTTGCTGATCATGCACTGATCACGTGGCTGATCATGCACTCATCACGAAGCTGATCATACAATGATCACGTGACTGTGCATGCACTGATCACATGGCTGATCATGCACTGATCACGTGGATGATCATGCGCTGATAACCTGGCTATCATACACTGATCACGTGACTGATTATGCACTCTTCACGTGCCAGATCATGCACTGATCACGTGGCTGATCATGCACTGATCACCTGGGTGATCATGCACTGATCACATGGCAGATCATACACTGATCACGTGACTGATCAAGCACTAATCACGTTACGGATCATGCCAAGATCATGCGGCTGATCATACACTGATCATGAGGCTGTTCATGCCCTCCTCACGTGTCTGACCATACACTGATCACCTTACTGATAATGCACTGAACACGTGCCTGATCATGCACTGATCAAGTGGCTCATTATGCACTGATCACGAAGCTGATCATACACTGATTACGTGACTGTGCATGCACTGATCACTTGGCTGACCTTGCACTGTTCATGTGGCTGATCATGCACTGATCACGTGGTTGATCATTCACTGATCACGTGGCTGATCATGAACTAATCACGAAGGTGATCATACACTGATCACGTGACTGTGCATGCACTGATCACAAAGCTGATCATGCACTGATCACGTGGCTGATCATGCACTGATCTCGTGGCTCATCATACACTGATCACGAGACTGCACATGCACTGATCACGTGGCTGAACATGCACTGATCACGAAGCTCATCATACACTGATCATGTGACTGTGGATGCACTGATTACGTGGGGATCATGCACTGATCACATGGCTGACCATACACTGATCACGTGACTGATCATTCCCTAATCACTTTGCAGATCATGCAATGGTCACGTGGCTGATCATGCACTGAACACGTGGCTGATCATGCACTGATCACGTGAGAGATCATGCACTGATCACGTGGCTGATCATGAACTCTTCACGTGCCTGATCATGCACTGATCACGTGGCTGACCATGCACTGATCACGAAGCTGATCATACACTGATCACGTGACTGTGCATGCACTTGTCCCATGGCTCATCATGCACTGATCATGTGACTGATAATGCAGGGGACACGTGGCTATCATGCACTGATCACGTAGCTGATCATACACTGATCACGTGCCTGATCATTCACTGATCACGTGGCTGATCATTCACTGATCCCTAAGCTGATCATACACTGATCACGTGACTGATCATGCACTGATTTATCATGTGCTGGTCACCTGGCTATCATGCCCTGATCACGTGGCTGATCATACACTGATCACGTGACTGATCATGCACAGATCTCTTGGCTATCATGCACTGATCACTTGATTGTGCATGCAATAATCACATGGATGACCATGCATTTATCACGTGGATGACCATGCACTAATCACATGGCTGATCATGAACTGATCACGTGACTTAGCATGCAGTGAACTCGTGTCTCAATGGTGCTGATCATATGCCTCATCAAGAACTGATCACGTGGCTATAATGCTCTGATCATGTAACTGCGCATGCACTGATCATGTGGATGATCATACACTGATCACGTTACTGATCACGCACTGATCACGTGACTGATCATGCACTGATCACGTGGATGATCATGCACTGTTCATGTGACTGAGCTTGCACGGATCACTTACCTATCATGCATTGATCACTTGGCCATCATGCACTGAACACGTGGCTGATCATACACTGATCACGTGCCTGATCATGCACTGATGACATGGCTGATCATGTACTGATCACGAAGCTGATCATACAATGGTCATGTGACTGTGCATGCACTGATCACTTGGCTGATCATGCAGTGATCACGTGGCTCATCATGCACTGATCACGTGACTGAACATGCAGGGTTCACGTGGCTTTCATGCACTAATCACCTGGGTGATGATTCACTGATCATGTGACTGATCATGCACTGATCACATGCCTGATCATGAACTGATCACCTGCCTGATCATACACTCATCACGAAGCTGGTCATACACTGATCACGTGACTGTGCATGCACTGATCACGTGGCTGATCATGCACTGATGACGTGGCTGATCATGCACTGATCACGTGGCTGATCGTGCACTGATGACGTGGCTGATCATGCACTGATCACGTGACTGATCATGCACTGATCACATGCCTGATCATGCACTGATGACGTGGCTGATCATGCACTCTTCACATGCCTGATCATGCACTGATCACGTGCCTTATCATGCACTGATCACGTAGCTATCATGCACTAGTCACGTGGTTATCATGCACTTATCACGTGGCTGATCATACACTGATCACGTGACTGATCATGCACTGATCAAGAGCCTGATAATGCACTGATCCTGTGAGTGATCATGCACTGATCAGGTGACTGATCATGCACTGATCACGTGCCTGATCATGCACTGAGGACGTGGCTGATCATGCACTGATCACGTGGCTGACCATGCACTGATCACGAAGCTGATCATACACTGATCACGTGACTTTGCATGCACTGATCACGTGACTGATTATGCACTCTTCACGTGCTGATCATGCACTGATCATGTGGCTGATCATGCACTGAAGACGAAGCTGATCATACACTGATCACGGAACCATGCATGCACTGATCACCTGGCTGATCATGCACAGATCACGAAGCTGATCAAACACTGATCACGAACCATGCATGCACTGATCACGTGGCTGATCAGGCAGTGATCACGAAGTGATCATAAACTGATCACGTGACTGTCCATGCACTGATCACATGGCTTATCATGCACTGATAACGTGGCTGACCATGCACTGATCACGAAGCTGATCATACACTGATCACGTGACTGTGCATTCACTGATCATGTGGCTTGAACATGCAATGATCACGTGGCTGATCATGCACTGATCACGTGGCTGATCATGCACGGATCCACTTGGGAGATCATGCACTGATCACGTGGCTGATCATGCACACTTCATGTTGCCTGATCATGCACTGATCACGTGGCTGACCCATGCACTGATCACGAAGCTGATCATACACTGATCACGTGACTGTGCATGCACTTGTCCCATGGCTCATCATGCACTGATCATGTGACTGATAATGCAGGGACACGTGGCTATCATGCACTGATCACGTAGCTGATCATACACTGATCACGTGCCTGATCATTCACTGATCACGTGGCTGATCATTCACTGATCCCTAAGCTGATCATACACTGATCACGTGACTGATCATGCACTGATTTATCATGTGCTGGTCACCTGGCTATCATGCCCTGATCACGTGGCTGATCATACACTGATCACGTGACTGATCATGCACAGATCTCTTGGCTATCATGCACTGATCACTTGATTGTGCATGCAATAATCACATGGAATGACCATGCATTTATCACGTGGATGACCATGCACTAATCACATGGCTGATCATGAACTGATCACGTGACTTAGCATGCAGTGAACTCGTGTTCTCAATGGTGCTGATCATATGCCTCATCAAGAACTGATCACGTGGCTATAATGCTCTGATCATGTAACTGCGCATGCACTGATCATGTGGATGATCATACCACTGATCACGTTACTGATCACGCACTGATCACGTGACTGATCATGCACTGATCACGTGGATGATCATGCACTGTTCATGTGACTGAGCTTGCACGGATCACTTACCTATCATGCATTGATCACTTGGCCATCATGCACTGAACACGTGGCTGATCATACACTGATCACGTGCCTGATCATGCACTGATGACATGGCTGATCATGTACTGATCACGAAGCTGATCATACAATGGTCATGTGACTGTGCATGCACTGATCACTTGGCTGATCATGCAGTGATCACGTGGCTCATCATGCACTGATCACGTGAGCTGAAACATGCAGGGTTCACGTGGCTTTCATGCACTAATCACCTGGGTGATGATTCACTGATCATGTGACTGATCATGCACTGATCACATGCCTGATCATGAACTGATCACCTGCCTGATCATACACTCATCACGAAGCTGGTCATACACTGATCACGTGACTGTGCATGCACTGATCACGTGGCTGATCATGCACTGATGACGTGGCTGATCATGCACTGATCACGTGGCTGATCGTGCACTGATGACGTGGCTGATCATGCACTTGATCACGTGACTGATCATGCACTGATCACATGCCTGATCATGCACTGATGACGTGGCTGATCATGCACTCTTCACATGCCTGATCATGCACTGATCACGTGCCTTATCATGCACTGATCACGTAGCTATCATGCACTAGTCACGTGGTTATCATGCACTTATCACGTGGCTGATCATTACACTGATCACGTGACTGATCATGCACTGATCAAGAGCCTGATAATGCACTGATCCTGTGAGTGATCATGCACTGATCAGGTGACTGATCATGCACTGATCACGTGCCTGATCATGCACTGAGGACGTGGCTGATCATGCACTGATCACGTGGCTGACCATGCACTGATCACGAAGCTGATCATACACTGATCACGTGACTTTGCATGCACTGATCACGTGACTGATTATGCACTCTTCACGTGCCTGATCATGCACTGATCATGTGGCTGATCATGCACTGAAGACGAAGCTGATCATACACTGATCACGGAACCATGCATGCACTGATCACCTGGCTGATCATGCACAGATCACGAAGCTGATCAAACACTGATCACGGAACCATGCATGCACTGATCACGTGGCTGATCAGGCAGTGATCACGAAGCTGATCATAAACTGATCACGTGACTGTCCATGCACTGATCACATGGCTTATCATGCACTGATAACGTGGCCTGACCATGCACTGATCACGAAGCTGATCATACACTGATCACGTGACTGTGCATTCACTGATCATGTGGCTGAACATGCAATGATCACGTGGCTGATCATGCACTGATCACGTGGCTCATCATGCACTCATCACGAAGCTGATCATACACTGATCACGTGACTGATCATGCACTGATCACGTGCCTGATCATACACTGATGACATGGCTTGATCATGTACTGATCACGAAGCTGATCATACACTGATCACGAAGACTGTGCATGGCACTGATCACGTGGACTCATCATGCACTCATCACGAAGCTGATCATACACTGATCACGTGACTGTGCATGCACTGATCACGTGGCTCATCATGCACTCATCACGAAGCTGATCATACACTGATCACGTGACTGTGCATGCACTGGATCACATGGCCTGATCATGCACTGATCACATGGCTGATCATGCACTGATGACGTGGATGATCATGCGCTGATAACCTGGGTATCATACACTGATCACGTGACTGATTATGCACTCTTTCACGTGCCAGATCATGCACTGATCACGTGGCTGATCATGCACTGATCACATGCCTGATCATGAACTGATCACCTGCCTGAATCATACACTCATCACGAAGCTGGTCCATACACTGATCACGTGACTGTGCATGCACTGATCACGTGGCTGATCATGCACTGATGACGTGGCTGATCATACACTGATGACATGGCTGATCATGTATGATCACGACAGCTGATCATACACTGATCACGAGACTGTGCATGCACTGATCACGTGGCTCATCATGCACTCATCACGAAGCTAATCATTACACTGATCACCGTGACTGTGCATGCACTGATCACGTGGGCCTCATCATGCACTCATCACGAAGCTGATCATTACACTGATCACGTGACTGTGCATGCACTGATCACATGGCTGATCATGCACTGATCACATGGCTGATCATGCACTGATGACGTGGATGATCATGCGCTGATAACCTGGGTATCATACACTGATCACGTGACTGATTATGCACTCTTCACGTGCCAGATCATGGCACTGATTCACGTGGCCGATCATTGCACTGATCACGTGACTGATCATGCACTGATCACGTGCCTGATCATACACTTGATGACATGGCTGATCATGTACTGATCACGAAAGCTGATCATACACTGATTCACAGACTGTGCATGCACTGATCACGTGGCTCATCATGCACTCATCACGAAGCTGATCATTACACTGATCACGTGACTGTGTCATGCACTGATCACGTGGCTCATCATGCACTCATCACGAAGCTGATCATACACTGATCACGTGACTGCTGCATGCACTGATCACATGGCTGATCATGCACTGATCACATGGCTGATCATGCACTGATGACGTGGATGATCATGCGCTGATAACCTGGGTATCATACACTGATCACGTGGACTGATTATGCACTCTTCACGTGCCAGATCATGCACTGATCACGTGGCTGATCATGCCACTGATCAACATGCCTGATCATGACTGATCACTCTGCCTGATCATACACTCATCACGAAAGCTGGTCATTACACTGATCACGTGACTGTGCATGCACTGATCACGTGGCTGATCATGCACTGATGACGTGGGCTGATCATACACTGATGACATGGCTGATCATGTACTGATCACGAAGCTGATCATACACTGATCACGAGACTGTGCATGCACTGATCACGTGGCTCATCATGCACTCATCACGAAGCTGATCATACACTGATCACGTGACTGTGCATGCACTGATCACGTGGCTCATCATGCACTCATCACGAAGCTGATCATACACTGATCACGTGACTGTGCATGCACTGATCACATGGCTGATCATGCACTGATCACATGGCTGATCATGCACTGATGACGTGGATGATCATGCGCTGATAACCTGGGTATCATACCACTGATCACGTGACTGATTATGCACTCTTCACGTGCCAGATCATGCACTGATCACGTGGCCGATCATGCACTGATCACGTGACTGATCATGCACTGATCACGTGCCTGATCATACACTGATGACATGGCTGATCATGTACTGATCACGAAGCTGATCATACACTGATCACGAGACTGTGCATGCACTGATCACGTGGCCTCATCATGCACTCATCACGAAGCTGATCATACACTGATCACGTGGACTGTGCATGCACTGATCACGTGGCTCATCATGCACTCATCACGAAGCTGATCATACACTGATCACGTGACTGTGCATGCACTGATCACATGGCTCGATCATGCACTGATCACATGGCTGATCATGCACTGATGACGTGGATGATCATGCGCTGATAACCTGGGTATCATACACTGATCACGTGACTGATTATGCACTCTTCACGTGCCAGATCATGCACTGATCACGTGGCTGATCATGCACTGATCACATGCCTGATCATGAACTGATCACCTGCCCTGATCATACACTCATCACGAAGCTGGTCATACACTGATCACGTGACTGGTGCATGCACTGATCACGTGGGCTGATCATGCACTGATGACGTGGCTGATCATACACTGATGACATTGGCTGATCATGTACTGATCACGAAGCTGGATCATACACTGATCACGAGGACTGTGCATGCAGCTGCATCACGTGGCTCATCATGCACTCATCACGAAGCTGATCATACACTGATCACGTGACTGTGCATGCACTGATCACGTGGCTCATCATGCACTTCATCACGAAGCTGATCATACACTGATCACGTTGACCTGTGCATGCACTGATCACATGGCTGATCATGCCATCTGATCACATGGCTGATCATTGCACTGATGACGTGGATGATCATGCGCTGATAACCTGAGGTATCATACACTGATCACGTGACTGATTATGCACTTTCACGTGCCAGATCATGCACTGATGACGTGGCCGACCCATGCACTGATCACGTGACTGATCATGCACTGATCACGTGCCTGATCATACACTGATGACATGGCTGATCATGTACTGATCACGAAGCTGATCATACACTGATCACGAGACTGGTGCATGCACTGATCACGTGGCTCATCATGCACTCATCACGAAGCTGATCATACACTGATCACGTGACTGTGCATGCAACTGATCCACGTGCCTCATCATGCACTCATCACGAAGCTGATCATACACTGATCACGTGACTGTGCATGCACTGATCACATGGCTGATCATCGCACTGATCACATGGCTGATCATGCACTGATGACGTGGATGATCATGCGCTGATAACCTGGGTATCATACACTGATCACGTGACTGATTATGCACTCTTCACGTGCCAGATCATGCACTGATCACGTGGGCTGATCATGCACTGATCACCTGGGTGATCATGCACTGATCACATGGCAGATCATACACTGATCACGTGACTGATCAAGCACTAATCACGTTACGGATCATGCCAAGATCATGCGGCTGATCATACACTGATCATGAGGCTGTTCATGCCCTCCTCACGTGTCTGACCATACACTGATCACCTTACTGATAATGCACTGAACACGTGCCTGATCATGCACTGATCAAGTGGCTCATTATGCACTGATCACGAAGCTGATCATACACTGATTACGTGACTGTGCATGCACTGATCACTTGGCTGACCTTGCACTGTTCATGTGGCTGATCATGCACTGATCACGTGGTTGATCATTCACTGATCACGCTGGCTGATCATGAACTAATCACGAAGCGTGATCATACACTGATCACGTGACTGTGCATGCACTGATCACAAAGCTGATCATGCACTTGATCACGTGGCTGATCATGCACTGATCTCGTGGCTCATCATACCTGATCACGAGACTGCACATGCACTGATCACGTGGCTGAACATCCACTGATCACGAAGGCTCATCATACACTGATCATTGGACTGTGGATGCACTGATTACGTGGGGGATCATGCACTGATCACATGGCTGACCATACACTGATCACGTGACTGATCATTTCCCTAATCACTTTGCAGATCATGCAATGGTCACGTGGCTTATCATGCACTGAACACGTGGCTGATCATGCACTGATCACGTGAGAGATCATGCACTGATCACGTGGCTGATCATGAACTCTTCACGTGCCTGATCATGCACTGATCACGTGGCCTGACCATGCACCTGATCACGAAGCTGATCATACACTGATACACGTGACCTGTGCATGCACTTGTCCCATGGCTCATCATGCACTGATCATGTGACTGATAATGCAGGGGACACGTGGCTATCATGCACTGATCACGTAGCTGATCATACACTGATCACGTGCCTGATCATTCACTGATCACGGTGGCTGATCATGTCACTGCATCCCTAAGCTGATCATACACTGATCACGTTGACTGATCATGCACTGATTTTATCATGTGCTGGTCACCTGGCTTCATGCCCTGATCACGTGGCTGATCATACACTGATCACGTGACTGATCATGCACAGATCTCTTGGCTATCATGCACTGATCACTTGATTGTGCATGCAATAATCACATGGAATGACCATGCATTTATCACTGTGGATGACCATGCACTAATCACATGGCTGGATCATGAACTGATCACGTAGACTTAGCATGCAGTGAACTCGTGTCTCAATGGTGGCTGATCATATGCCTCATCAAGAACTGATCACGGTGCCTATAATGCTCTGATCATGTAACTGCGCATGCACTGATCATGTGGATGATCATACACTGATTCACGTTACTGATCACGCACTGATCACGTGACTGGATCATGCACTGATCACGTGGATGATCATGCACTGTTCATGTGACTGAGCTTGCACGGATCACTTACCTATCATGCATTGATCACTTGGCCATCATGCACTGAACATCGTGGCTGATCATACACTGATCACGTGCCTGGATCATGCACTGATGACATGGCTGATCATGTACTGATCACGGAAGGCTGGATCATACCAATGGTGCATGTGACTGTGCATGCACTGATCACTTGGCTGATCATGCAGTGATCACGTGGCTCATCATGCACTGATCCACGTGATGAACTGCAGGGTTCACGTGGCTTTTCACTGCACTAATCACCTGGGTGATGATTCACTGATCATGTGACTGATCATGCACTGATCACATGCCTGATTCATGAACTGGATCACCGCTGCCTGATCATACACTCATCACGAAGCTGGTCATACACTGATCACGTGACTGTGCATGCACTGATCACGTGGCTGATCATGCACTGATGACGTGGCCTGATCATGCACTGATCACGTGGCTGATCGTGCACCTGATGACGTGGCTGATCATGCACTGATCACGTGACTGATCATGCACTGATCACATGCCTGATCATGCAACTATGACGTGGCTGATCATGCACTCTTCACATGCCTGATCATGCACTGATCACGTGCCTTATCATGCACTGATCACGTAGCTATCATGCACTAGTCACGTGGTTATCATGCACTTATCACGTGGCTGATCATACACTGATCACGTGACTGATCATGCACTGATCAAGAGCCTGATAATGCACTGATCCTGTGAGTGATCATGCACTGATCAGGTGACTGATCATGCACTGATCACGTGCCTGATCATGCACTGAGGACGTGGCTGATCATGGCACTGATCACGTGGCTGACATGCACTTGATCACGAGCTGATCATACACTGATCACGTGACTTTGCATGCACTGATCACGTGACTGATTATGCACTCTTCACGTGCTGATCATGCACTGATCATGTGGCTGATCATGCACTGAAGACGAATGCTGATCATACACTGATCACGGAACCATGCATGCACTGATCACCTGGCTGATCATGCACAGATCACGATGCTGATCAAACACTGATCACGTACCAATGATCATGCACTGATCACGTGGCTGATCATGCACTGATCACGAAGCTGATCATAAACTGATCACGTGACTGTCCATGCACTGATCACATGGCTTATCATGCACTGATAACGTGGCTGACCTGCACTGATCACGAAGCTCGATCAACACTGATCACGGTGACTGTGCATTCACTGATCATGTGGCTGAACATGAATGATCACGTGGCTGATCATGCACTGATCACGTGGCTGATCATGCACGGATCACTTGGGAGATCATGCACTGATCACGTGGCTGATCAGCACTCTTCATGTGCCTGATCATGCACTGATCACGTGGCTGACATGCACTGATCACGAAGCTGTTCATACACTGATCACGTGGACTGTGCATGCACTGATCACATGGTCTGATCCATGCACTGGTCGCGGTGGCTGGTCATGCACTGAAGACGCAGTGGATCATACACTGATCATGGTACATGCATGCACTGATCACGTGGCTGAACATGCACTGATCATGTGGGTGATCATTCCCTAATCACTTGCAGATCATGCAATGGTCACGTGGCTGATCATGCACTGAACACGTGGCTGATCATGCACTGATCACGTGAGAGATCATGCACTGATCACGTGCTGATCAATCACTTATCACGTTACTGATCATACACTGATGACATGGCTGATCATGTACTGATCACGAAGCTGATCATACACTGATCACGAGACTGCACATGCACTGATCACGAGGCTGATCATGCACTGATCCTGAAGCTGATCATAAAACTGAGCACATGACTGTGCATGCACTGATCACGTGGCTGATCATGCACTGATCACGTGGCTCATCATGCACTCATCACGAAGCTGATCATACACTATCACGTTGACTGTGCATGCACTGATCACGTGGCCTGAAATGCACTGATGACGTGGCTGATCATGCACTGCATGACGTGGCCGATCAGCACTGATCACGTGACTGATCATGCACTGATCACGTGCCTGATCATACACTGATGACATGGCTGATCATGTACTGATCACGAAGCTGATCATACACTGATCACGAGACTGTGCATGCACTGATCACGTGGCTCATCATGCACTCCATCACGAAGCTGATCATACACTGATCACGTGACTGTGCATGCACTGATCACGTGGCTCATTCATGCACTCATCACGAAGCTGATCATACACTGATCACGTGACTGTGCATGCACTGATCACATGGCTGATCATGCACTGATCACATGGCTGATCATGCACTTCCATCACGAAGCTGATCATACAATGATCACGTGACTGTGCATGCACTGATCACATGGCTGATCATGCACTGATGACGTGGATGATCATGCGCTGATAACCTGGGTATCATACACTGATCACGTGACTGATTATGCACTCTTCACGTGCCAGATCATGCACTGATCACCTGGGTGATCATGCACTGATCACATGGCAGATCATACACTGATCACGTGACTGATCAAGCACTAATCACGTTACGGATCATGCCCAGATCATGCGGCTGATCATACACTGATCATGAGGCTGTTCATGCCCTCCTCACGTGTCTGACCATACACTGATCACCTTACTGATAATGCACTGAAACACGTGCCTGATCATGCACTGATCACGTGACTCATCATGCACTGATCACGAAGCTGATCATACACTGATTACGTGACTGTGCATGCACTGATCACTTGGCTGACCTTGCACTGTTCATGTGGCTGATCATGCCACTGATCACGTGGTTGATCATTCACTGATCACGTGGCTCATGAACTAATCACGAAGGTGATCATACACTGATCACGTGACTGTGCATGCACTGATGACGTGGCTGATCATGCACTGATGACGTGGCTGATCATGCACTGATCACGTGGCTGATCATGCACTGATGACGTGGCTGATCATGCACTGATCACGTGACTGATCATGCACTGATCACGTGCCTGATCATACACTGATGACTTGGCTGATCATGTACTGATCACGAAGCTGATCATACACTGATCACGAGACTGCACATGCACTGATCACGAGGCTGATCATGCACTGATCCTGAAGCTGATCATACACTGATCACGAGACTGCACATGCACTGATCACGAGGATGATCATGCACTGATCCTGAAGCTGATCATACACTGATCACGTGACTGTGCATGCACTGATCACGTGGCTGATCATGCACTCATCACGAAGCTGATCATACAATGATCACGTGACTGTGCATGCACTGATCACATGGCTGATCATGCACTGATCACGTGGATGATCATGCGCTGATAACCTGGCTATCATACACTGATCACGTGACTGATTATGCACTCTTCACGTGCCAGATCATGCACTGATCACGTGGCTGATCATGCACTGATCACCTGGGTGATCATGCACTGATCACATGGCAATCATACACTGATCACGTGACTGATCAAGCACTAATCACGTTACGGATCATGCCAAGATCATGCGGCTGATCATACACTGATCATGAGGCTGTTTCATGCCCTCCTCACGTGTCTGACCATACACTGATCACCTTACTGATAATGCACTGAACACGTGCCTGATCATGCACTGATCAAGTGGCTCATTATGCACTGATCACGAAGCTGATCATACACTGATTACGTGACTGTGCATGCACTGATCACTTGGCTGACCTTGCAGTGTTCATGTGCTGATCATGCACTGATCACGTGGTTGATCATTCACTGATCACGTGGCTGATCATGAAACTAATCACGAAGGTGATCATACCACTGATCACGTGACTGTGCATGCACTGATCACAAGCTGATCATGCACTGATCACGTGGCTGATCATGCACTGATCTCGTGGCTCATCATACACTGATCACGAGACTGCACATGCACTGATCACGTGGAACATGCACTGATCACGAAGCTCATCATACACTGATCATGTGACTGTGGATGCACTGATTACGTGGGGGATCATGCACTGATCACAAATATAAAGAAAGAAGAGAAGATGGACAACGTGCCATGGCACAGTCCACGTGATCAGTGTATGATTAGCTTCGTGATTCTAGTGCTATGGTTCAGTGTCCACGTGATCAGTGCATAGCCAGGCTACGTATGGTTGTATGAAGAGTTCCTGATGGCAGGTTCGACTTGATCGAGTGCATGGTCTCTCACGTGATTCGAGTGCATGATAGTTTCTTTATTTTGCTCCAGTGTTCAGCTCTGATCAGCCCACGTGACATTGCATTGACTTGCTATTTAAGTGGTTAGGGAATTGATCGAGTCACGTGATCAAGTTGGTACTGGTCAGCCATGTGATCAG